>NW_026708833.1:0-5000 GCF_902713425.1 Acipenser ruthenus
AAGGTGAACACTATGGGGCTGATTCACCTGCCATTGCACTGTCAATAGCACCCCATAGGACTGATTCACCCTGCTATAGCACTGTCAATAGGGTGCACGCCATGGGACTGATTCACCCGCCATAGCACTGTCAATAGCACACCATAGGACTGATTCACCTGCTATAGCACTGTCAATAGCACACCATGGGACTGATTCGACCCTGCTACAGCACTGTCAATAGGGTGCACACCATGGGACTGATTCACCTGCTATAGCACTGTCAATAGCACAGCATGGACTGCTTCACCTGCTATAGCACTGTCTCAATAGCACAGCATGGGACTGATTCACCTGCTATAGCACTGTCAATAGCACAGCATAGGGACTGATTCACCTGCTATAGCACTGTCAATAGCACAGCATGACGACTGATTCACCTGCTATAGCACTGTGAATAGCACACCATGGGACTGATTCACACCGCCATAGCACTGTCAATAGCACAGCATGGGACTGATTCACCCGCCATAGCACTGTCAATAGTGTGCACACCATGGGGCAGGTCGTGGGTCTGCAAGGTGTTTAAATTGTTCCTGTGGTATACAAGACCATTCCTCGATGATGTAATACCCTCCTCATAATTCCTTTAGGAGTATGGTATTGTATTCAATTGCACTGTATCGTATTGTATTCCAATGGTATTGCATTGCACTGTATTGTATTTTTCTGTTCTCCAAAGTCTTTTAATTGTTTCTTAAAAGGATTGCGTTCCCCCCCTCCCCCCCCCACCCCACCACCCCCCCCGCTACACCGTGGTGACAGGGACAGCAGGGGGTTGTAAATCTTCCTCCTCGTCCGCGGACCTCGAACCGTGGGCCAGCTCTCCTGAATGGTGATACCAGTTGTCCAGGATCCTGCGGTTCCTCTTCTTCATGGTCTTCCTGTGGCCTGAGCGCGCGATGATGTTCATCTCCGCCCTCCCCTCCTCCTCCCTCCCCTCCCTCCCCTCCCGGCTGCAGCGAGTGCTGCTCTCCTCAGGCAGTCCAGCCGGCTCTGGATCATGAACTCCCTCCTCTTTGCGCTGCTCTCGAGCCCGGACCAGGTGCTGCTTCCTCTCCTCCCTTGCTCCAGTAGCGTCGTCCATCTTCATCTCGCTGACCGCGTCGTCGTCCGTCGTCATACCGCTAGCGCTCCTCCTTGATCTTCATCGCCCGCGCTTTTCAGGAGCCGAGGTCGCGCACGGGAACGACTTGGCCACGAACCTCTGACCCGTCCGCTGCGGGACCTTCACACTTTCCACTCCATCCGGACGGGCTCGAGGGGGAGAAGAGGAGAGGAGGAAGCGGTTTTTCTGGGCACCCACCAGGGAGTCCTGGCACATGCTGGCCAGGCTCATCGGGCTGTGGTGGCCCCCCGCTGCTCTCTGTAAACCTGTCCTCCTCCTCCTCCTCCCCTTCCTCCCCTCTGGGACGTCCTCAGCTGCACGCAGCTCTGGTAGTGGTTCAGGAAAGCCTGCCGGTCCGCCCCGTTTCTTCCTCCTGGAGAAGTAGGGGGCTGGTCGAGGTGTTTTGCTCCCGGCTGCTGCTGCTGACTTTTTCGGGTTCGCTCCTGGATTCCGAGTGCCTTTCTGCCGCCCCTGCTCTCCCTGTCCCGGTGACAGCGAGCCGAACTTGGCCGGGCTGCCCCTCGCGGTTGGGCCTTGGCTCGGTTCAGGGTTTGGTCCCCTTGCCTCTCAGGGGACTCCCCGGCAGGAGGGGAGGTCGGGTCGGCGAGGGGGGTGGTGCGGCAGCTCTCTCCCGTGTTGTAGGCGCTGGTCGGTGTCCTTGTCCTCGAGCGCTCGGGCAGCTCCGTGATGTCCGACAGGCTCGTGGCGCGAGGGGGCTCGCTCAGCCCCAGCCCCACTCCAGCCTTGCTGGCCTTCATGCATCCGCTCCCTCAGCAGCTGCATTTTCTGAGCTCGCAGGATGTTCCTGCACTTGAACTCCAGGTGGCGCAGTTCGCTCCTCCAGCATGGCCCATCTCGTGCGCTCCAGGCTCTGGTTGCGGTTCACGTCCAGCTTCTTCGAAAACCCGCCCCCTGTGCTCTGCCCGCCTCGGGTACGGGTAAGGGCACGGCTGGTGGTTACGCGGTCTCTAAGTGGGCACTTGATCTCCAGCAGCTCCCTGTAGCGTTTCAAACTCTTCCTCCGTCAGTCCGGGCATCATGAGACCCAGAGAGGGCTCCCCAGCGTAGCCCAGCGCGGGGTCCAGAGGCAGAGGGAGTCTGTGCTGAAGTGGAAGTCTCTGCTGTGAGGGAGGAGGTCTCGCTCCTCCCTCCCCCTCCGGCTCCAAAGTGGAAATTTGCGCTGGCTCCCCGGGGTGTGGTGGTGTTGCTGTTCTGCTCGTCTCCCAGCAGATCGTGCTCGGAGGACTCCTCGTACCTCGTGCTCTCGTCCGTCCTCCCCCACCCCGCTGTCCAGCTCCTGGCTGTTAACTCAGGACCGTCCTTCAAGCTGTCCACTGCCCCGAGCTCTGGTCTCATTCAAGGGGGACGCGTTGTCCAGCAGGGGGGCAGGATGTGGACAGGGTGGCGGTCCCAGCTCCTTCAGCTCGTTCTGCTTGTCCGTTCTGTTTTCGCGAAGGAGAGATGGGGACGGGGAAAGGAAGGAGAGAAAAACAAGAAGAGAGAAGAGAGAGTGAGAGAGGACATAAAGGACAGAGAGGCATGGTAAAGCATAGGGAAGCATTGTAAAGCACAGAGAGGTCTGGTAAAGCATAGGGAAGCATTGTAAAGCCACAGAGAGGTCTGGTAAAGCATAGGGAAGCATTGTAAAGCACAGAGAGGTGTGGTAAAGCATAGGGAAGCATTGTAAAGCACAGAGAGGTCTGGTAAAGCATAGGAGAGCATTGTAAAGCACAGAGAGGTCTGGTAAAGCATAGGGAAGCATTGTAAAGCACAGAGTTCTGGTTAAAGCATAGGGAAGCATTGTAAAGCACAGAGAGGTCTGGTAAAGCATAGGGAAGCATTGTAAAGCACAGAGAGGTCTGGTAAAGCATAGGGAAGCCATTGTAAAGCACAGAGAGAGGTCTGGTAAAGCATAGGGAAGCATTGTAAAGCACAGAGAGGTCTGGTAAAAACATATTAAAAAAACATGACAAATCTGGGTAAACAAATGCATAGCTTAACCATGGGAAAAGCACTTGCGGGGGGTTGAAACTATGTGCAGATTTACTGTGTGAAGTTTTGTGTTTGCAGCTCCAAGCTACAAGAAGCACTGATGCTGTTATCGATGGCCTGGGTGAGAATGAAGGGGGGGTATTGATTTGCTCTCTCTCTCTCTCCTCCTCTCTTCCTCTCGTCTCCTCCTCTCTCTCTCAGCTCGCATCTCCTCTCCTCTCTCTCCTCTCTCGCTCTCTCTCCTCGCCTCTTTCTCATTAGGAGCGAGAAGGCAATTCTATTAATTGGATCTGGCTCAGGGTTCTGAGGGAATTTACATTGATTTTACCCTGAGCATTTCAACCCTCGTTTTAACCCTTTACAAACCCGCTCTTTCTGTGTCTCTTGCCAGATTGTTAGCATGCTTTATCATTCACAGAATACAGCAATAAAGCCCTCGCCTTTTACAGGAATGGGAATCAGACTCCTATTGCACAGCAGTGTCACCCATTCCAGGTTTTACTACCAGCTTGATCAGCCCCCAGTGTGTCTAGCTAACAAGCTCAGGTGTGTCTGATTATGAAACTCCCAGTGAAACCAGGACTGGACTCACACTGCCTGTGCAGCGGGAGTCTGATTCCCATCTCTGTTTTAGTTACATATATATATATTATAATAGTAGATACTGGGGATATACTGGGGGCGTCTGTCTGTTTGTCTGTCGCTTTATTCTAGTGTCTAAGTGAAAAGGATTGTGGGGCTCTGTCTGATCTATCTGTCTGTCTGTCTGTCTGTCTGTGTGTCTGTCGGTCAACCTGTCTGTCTGTCTGTCTGTCTGTCTGTCTGTCTGTCTGTTTGTCCGTCGGTCAGTCTGTCTGTCTGTCTGTGTGTCTGTCGGTCAACCTGTCTGTCTGTCTGTCGGCCAGTCTGTCGGTCTGTGTGTCTGTCTGTTTGTCTGTCTGTCTGTCAGTCTGTCTGTCCTGTTGGTACGTCTGTTTGTCCGTCTGTCTGTCTGTCTGTCGGTCAGTCTGTCTGTGTGTCTGTCTGTCTGTCGGTCTGTGTGTCTATCTGTGTGTCTGTCGGGTCAGTCTGTCTGTCGGTCAGTCTGTCGGTCTGTGTGTCTATCTGTCTGTCTGTCTGTCGGTCTGTGTGTCTGTCTGTGTGTATGTCTGTCTGTCTGTTCTGTCGGTCTGTCGGTCAGTCTGTCTGTCTGTCTGTCTGTGTGTCTGTCTGTTGGTCTGTCCTGTCGGTCAGTCTGTCTCCTGTGTGTGTGTGTGTGTGTGTGTCTGTCTGTCCTGTCTGTCTGTCTTACATTTTTGTGTCCAGTGATTAAAAAAAAAAGAAAAGTGGACAGGCACCTGATTAATGAAGGACACATTAATCTTATCAATAAACAATGAATATTTATAAAATAATAAACAAAAAACTTCAAGATGTTACAGGAATGAGACGGGATGAACCTGAACTTCTAACAAGAGATGCAAAAAATAAACGTAAAAAAAACCCATTCTTTTCTTTCTCCTCTCTTCCCTCCCTCCCTCCCCTCCCTCACTCTCCTCACCTCAATACCCTCCTTCCCTCGCTCTCCCCCACCCCCCTCCTTTTCTAAATTGAATTCATTTGAAAAAAATCCTTTGAAGGCAAATGAAAAAGAAAATGAAAGATGGCAGAGAGAGAGAGAGAGGGAGAGAGAGAGAGGGAGAGAGAGAGGGAGAGAGAGAGAGAGGGACGCTGAATACATTAATTAGCACTGAAGGGGAGGACAGAGTGACGGGCTGCCTCTCCCTGTGCTGTGCAGCTAAAACATCTAGTCAGACCCCTACTGTGAGTGTGTGAGTGTGTGTGTATTGCAGTGTGTCGCAGTGTATCGGCAGTGTGTATC
>NW_026708833.1:10000-15000 GCF_902713425.1 Acipenser ruthenus
TCTTTAAAATCCATTCTCTCACCTCTTATTAGCTTTATTAACAGGATCACTGGCCCCTCCCTTTAAAGGAGCGCTGACCATCTTTAAAACCCCATTCTCTCACCTCTTATTAGCTTTATTAACAGGATCACCGGCCCCTCCCTTTAAAGGAGCACTGACCCATCTTTAAAAACCCATTCTCTCCACCTCGTATTAGCTTTATTAACAGGATCCCTTCATTGCTTAATTATGACTTTTTATTTTGCAATGGTCAATGCTTGGTCTGTAAGCCAGGGAGCACTCAGCACAGCCATGGGAAAAGCGTGCGGGGGAACAATTCTGTGCAAATTCAGCATGGTGAGCTTCAATATGAGGAAACTGCAGCTTCCTGCAATTAATAGCGATTCCACGAGAGAGGAAACGAGTGTCGAGTTTCGCTAATGAGATCCAGCCACCGGCAAGACAAACACATCGCTCCATTAATTAATTAACAAGCTCGTTAGTGGCAGAGCGACGCTACCTTGCACTGCCTCTGGGCTGCAGATTTTAAAAAAACAGGGTAAACTAACCCTTATAAAAGTGTCCCATAGTAAAAGCACAGCACAGTGTAATAAAGCAAAAAGCATAGGGAAGCATTGCAAAGCACAGAGAGGTCTGGTATAGCATAGGGAAGCATTGTAAAGCACAGAGAGGTCTGGTAAAGCATAGGGAAGCATTGTAAAGCACAGAGAGGTCTGGTAAAGCATAGGGAAGCATTGTAAAGCACAGAGAGGTCTGGTAAAGCATAGGGAAGCATTGTAAAGCACAGAGAGGTCTGGTATAGCATAGGGAAGCATTGTAAAGCACAGAGAGGTCTGGTAAAGCATAGGGAAGCATTGTAAAGCACAGAGAGGTCTGGTAAAGCATAGGGAAGCATTGTAAAGCACAGAGAGGTCTGGTAAAGCATAGGGAAGCATTGTAAAGCACAGAGAGGTCTGGTAAAGCATAGGGAAGCATTGTAAAGCACAGAGAGGTATGGTAAAGCATAGGGAAGCATTGTAAAGCACAGAGAGGTCTGGTAAAGCATAGGGAAGCATTGTAAAGCACAGAGAGGTATGGTTAAAGCATAGGGAAGCATTGTAAAGCAAGATATTTCATTCCTCCCCCTCTCTCTCTCTCTCAAGATTAATGACAGGGCCACCCTAACTCACAGAAATGCATTTCCTGTCTCTCTCTCTCTCTCTCTCTCTCTCTCTCTGTCTCTCTCTCTTGATTCATGAAGGCGTGACGCTATCTTCATTCAATAAGCAGAAAGGCGTTTGCTCGCGACAGTAATGAAGCTTGAACTCTGACCCCCACATTAATCACATGACGCCAGTCGTGTTTAACGGGCTTGAAAAGAGATAAGCAAGACCTTGACTCCCGAAGCGAGATCCTGAGGCACTCAATCAAACAGACAGGACTGGAGCCTTCTTCAGTGTTATTGAAACTAAACTGAGCCAAGCAGACCAGCATTTGGGCTCCAGTGCCTCAATCACTGTGATTGAAATTAGAAGAGACCGAGTCAAGCAGACCAGCGTTTGGGCTCCAGTGCCTTCATCAGTGTGATTGAAACTAGAAGAGACCGAGTCAAGCAGACCAGCGTTTGGGCTCCAGTGCCTTCATCAGTGTGATTGAAACTAGAAGAGACCGAGTCAAGCAGACCAGCGTTTGGGCTCCAGTGCCTTCATCAGTGTGATTGAAACTAGAAGAGGCCGAGTCAAGCAGACCAGCGTTTGGGCTCCAGCGCCTTCATCAGTGTGATTGAAACTAGAAGAGACCCGAGTCAAGCAGACCAACGTTTGGGCTCCAGTGCCTTCATCAGTGTGATTGAAACTAGAAGAGACCGAGTCAAGCAGACCAGCGTTTGGGCTCCAGTGCCTTCATCAGTGTGATTATTGAAACTAGAAGAGACCGAGTCAAGCAGACCCAGCGTTTGGGCTCCAGTGCCTTCATCAGTGTGATTGAAACTAGAAGAGACCGAGTCAAGCAGACCAGCGTTTGGGCTCCAGTGCCTTCATCAGTGTGATTGAAACTAGAAGAGACCGAGTCAAGCAGACCAGCGTTTGGGCTCCCAGTGCCTTCATCAGTGTGATTGAAACTAGAAGAGACTGAGTCAAACAAAACTCCACACAGGATGAAACACACTTTTAGTTTGTTTTAAAAATCTGTTTAATATCTGTTTAAACACTACATGGACTTGGCCTGTGTCGTCCTGAGGTAGGTTTTGTCAGACTTTAATTCCTTGTGGGGACTTTTTTGACCCAGCAAGCACTATAAACCCTGCCCCCACACACACACACACACAGAGTCAATAACACAGACTCTCACACACACACACACACACACACACATGCAGAGACGCAGAGAGAGAGAGAGAGAGAGAGAGAGCTAGCTAGCTCTCTGCTATGATATTAAACACATCCAGACTCTCAATAAAAATGTTTTCTCATCCAATATAGGATTGATGTGGAGTGTCCCTGTGGGGCTACGGGTCTGCTGTGTGTATGAGCCCCGCGTCTCCCGCTGTTTCACAGAGATGTTAATCTCTCACAGTTTGACTCGCGTCTGCTCAGAGTGTGTCAAGCGATTTCTGTTACAACAGGAGACGCGTATTAACTTATTTATTGATCACAGAAGGCAAAGAGTGCACTCAGAAACATGACGTGTCTGCTTGTGAGCGCTCTGTGTGTGTGTGTGTGTGTCTGTGCGTCTCAGTGTCTGTGCGTCTCAGTGTCTGTGCGTCTCAGTGTCTGTGTGTCTCAGTGTCTGTGTGTCTCAGTGTTTGTGTGTCTCAGTGTCTGTGTGTCTCAGTGTTTGTGTGTCTCAGTGTCTGTGCGTCTCAGTGTCTGTGTGTCTGTGTGTCTCAGTGTCTGTGCATCTCAGTGTATGTGCGTCTCAGTGTCTGTGCGTCTCAGTGTCTGTGTGTCTCAGTGTTTGTGTGTCTCAGTGTCTCAGTGTCTGTGCGTCTCAGTGTCTGTGTGTCCTGTGTGTCTCAGTGTCTGTGCGTCTCAGTGTCTCAGTGTCTGTGCGTCTCAGTGTCTCAGTGTCTGTGTGCATGTGTATCTCAGTGTCTCAGTGTCTGTGTGCATGTGTATCTCAGTGTCTCAGTGTCTGTGTGCATGTGTATCTCAGTGTCTCAGTGTCTGTGTGCATGTGTATCTCAGTGTCTCAGTGTCTGTGTGCATGTGTATCTCAGTGTCTCAGTGTCTGTGTGCATGTGTATCTCAGTGTCTGTGTGCATGTGTATCTCAGTGTCTCAGTGTCTGTGTGCATGTGTATCTCAGTGTCTCAGTGTCTGTGTGCATGTGTATCTCAGTGTCTCAGTGTCTGTGTGCATGTGTATCTCAGTGTCTCAGTGTCTGTGTGCATGTGTATCTCAGTGTCTCAGTGTCTGTGTGCATGTGTATCTCAGTGTCTCAGTGTCTGTGTGCATGTGTATCTCAGTGTCTCAGTGTCTGTGTGCATGTGTATCTCAGTGTCTTTCTCTCTTTGATTCTCTCTCTCTCTCCCCTTCTATCCCTCTCTGTATTCCCCCTTCGCGCGCTTCGCTCTCTCTCTCTCTCTCTCTCTCTCTCCCTCTCTCTCTAATTCTCTGCAGTCAGCAGATTACAGCTCCTCTCTCTCAGACCCCCCACGAAACAAAGGCGACCTCCTCTCATCCATTCACTGGCATTTAAAGCCCATTTTAACCCAATTTCCCTCTGTCCCAAACCAATTTAAACCCCCCCGAAAATCCCCTTTCACACAGCCTTCTCATTCCGCGGAGTGAAAGAGCTGTGGAGGGCTGGAGTTAGAAATCGAGGCCCTCAAAGAAAACTGCCTCCTCAGAGCTCTGCACACTCCCAGAACTGAACATCCATTTCCTAGAAACATGTCTGTGTGTCTGTCTGTCTGTCTGAGTGTATCTCAGTGTGTGTGTGTGTGTGTCTGTTTGTCAGTGTGTATCTCAGTGTGTGTGTGTGTGTGTCAGTGCGTGTGTGTGTGTCAGTGCGTGTGTGTGTTTATGTTGATCTCTGTGTGTTTTTTTTTTCATTTTTGTTAAATTTCAATTTCAGTCTGCCTCGCTGCAAACCTCCAGCTGTCGAAAAATCAAACCCATCCTTCAGCTTTTAAATTCTATTGAGGTTAGAGGTTCTCTCTCCCCCTCTCTCTCCCCCTCTCTCTCTCCCTCTCCCTCTCTCTCTCCCTCTCCCTCTCCCTCTCTCTCCCCCTCTCTCTCCCCCCCTCTCCCTCTCCCTCTCCCTCTCCCTCTCCCTCTCTCCCTCTCTCTCTCCCTCTCTCTCCCCCTCTCCCTCTCCCTCTCTCTCCCCCTCTCCCTCTCCCTCTCCCTCTCTCTCTCCCTCTCCCTCTCCCTCTCCCTCTCTCCCTCTCCCTCTCCCTTCCCCTCTCCCTCTCCCTCTCCCTCTCCCTCTCCCTCTCCCTCTCTCCCTCGTCTCTCTCTCCTCTCTCTCTCCCTCTCCCTCTCCCTCTCCCTCTCCCTCTCCCTCTCCCTCTCCCTCTCCCTCTCTCCCTCTCTCTCTCCCTCTCTCTCTCCCCCTCTCCCTCTCCCTCTCTCTCCCCTCTCCCTCTCCCTCTCCCTCTCTCCTCTCTCTCTCTCCCTCTCCCTCTCCCTCTCTCCCTCTCCCTCTCCCTTCCCCTCTCCCTCTCCCCCTCTCTCTCCCCCTCTCTCTCTCCCTCTCCCTCTCTCTCTCCCTCTCCCTCTCCCTCTCTCTCCCCCTCTCTCTCCCCCCCTCTCCCTCTCCCTCTCCCTCTCCCTCTCCCTCTCCCTCTCCTCTCTCCCTCTCTCTCCCTCTCTCTCTCCCTCTCCCTCTCTCTCCCCTCTCCCTCTCCCCTCTCCCTCTCCCTCTCCCTCTCCCTCCCTCTCTCTCTCCCTCTCTCTCTGTTCTTTTGTACCTGCCTGTTTGCCCAGGGCTAACCAGACTCCACGCTCCACACTGCAGCAGTGATGTGACACATCAGTATGCTGAATACATCCCCCCTCACTCCTAACAGAGTCCGAG
>NW_026708833.1:22500-33509 GCF_902713425.1 Acipenser ruthenus
TGTGAGAGTGTGTGTGTGTTTCAGTCTGTCTCAGTGCGAGAGTCTGTGTGTGTTTCAGTCTGTCTCAGTGTGAGAGTGTGTGTGTGTTTCAGTCTGTCTCAGTGCGAGAGTCTGTGTGTGTTTCAGTCTGTCTCAGTGTGAGAGTGTGTGTGTGTTTCAGTCTGTCTCAGTGCGAGAGTCTGTGTGTGTTTCAGTCTGTCTCAGTGTGAGAGTGTGTGTGTGTTTCAGTCTGTCTCAGTGTGAGAGTCTGTGTGTGTTTCAGTCTGTCTCAGTGTGAGAGTCTGTGTGTGTTTCAGTCTGTCTCAGTGTGAGAGTCTGTGTGTGTTTCAGTCTGTCTCAGTGTGAGAGTCTGTGTGTGTGTGTGCGTGTGCGTGTGCGTTCCTAACAGCTCTCTCTTTCCCCTCTGCTCAGTAATTGTTTGCGAATGTGTTTCAGAAGGACTTTTGAAGGCATTGATTTTCAATCAGAAAGCCCCTTATTGCAAATCTGATCAATAGCTGCAACGAGAGCTGGGAGGGGACAGGGTTGATTTCCACAGTGAAGAAGATTCTGAGAGACACATCGAGAGAGAGACACGCACACACACTGACACTGACAGAGAGACACGCACGCATGCACTGACATAGAGAGAGAGACATGCACACTGACACTGAGCGAGAGACACGCACACACGCACTGACACTGAGAGAGAGACACACGCACACTGACACAGAGAGAGACACACACGCATGCACTGACATCGAGAGAGAGACATGCACACTGACACTGAGCGAGAGACACGCACACACGCACACGCACACTGACACTGAGAGAGAGACACACGCACACTGACATTGATATTATTAATATTGAAATGATCAGGAGCCAGGAGTTTGAGCAGGGTTAGAAACTCACACTAGCCTTGCTGCTGCTGCTGCTGCTGCACCCAGTCCTGGGGTTCAGAGCTCCCCTCAATGAAGTCTAGTATTATTATTATTAATATTGAAATGATCAGGAGCCAGGAGTTTGAGCAGGGTTACAAACTCACACTAGCCCTGCTGCTGCTGCTGCTGCTGCACCCAGTCCTGGGGTTCAGAGCTCCCCTCAATGAAGTCTAGTATTATTATTATTAATATTGAAATGATCAGGAGCCAGGAGTTTGAGCAGGGTTACAAACTCACACTAGCCCTGCTGCTGCTGCTGCTGCACCAGTCCTGGGGTTCAGAGCTCCCCTCAATGAAGTCTAGTATTATTATTATTAATATTGAAATGATCAGGAGCCAGGAGTTTGAGCAGGGTTACAAACTCACACTAGCCCTGCTGCTGCTGCTGCTGCACCCAGTCCTGGGGTTCAAACTCCTGGCACCTGATCATTTTCAATAACATAACTAAACAAGGTGTTTGTTCTTTTTTAAACCCAGTTCTAGGTGCAGGGCGAGTGGAGGTTTCTAACCCTGCGCACACAGTTGCAGGTTCCGTCTTCAAATATTTAACATTTTGAGAATATCAGGGTTTTGGAAACGCAGTTGGTACGAAATATATATGAATGAATAAAGACTGTACTGTACATAAAGGCTGTGCTGCCATCTGGTGGCTGCCTCCGTGTTATTACAGTTAAGGATTCAGCTACAGTATAATTCAGAGGTCGCTATCCGCAAACTGTTGTGTTTTAATTAGAAATACGTCAAATTACAGCCAGTGTTTATTAGTCAAATTCGGCCCAAATAGACATGAAACCCAATGTAATATTAATTTGTGTTATTAGCAATAATAATACAAAAATAACAGGCAAAAAATGCCACGTTCTGATTCCGAGATTATTATTATTATTTATTTATTAGCAGACGCCCTTATCCAGGGCGACTTACAATTGTTACAAGATATCACATTATTTTTACAAACAATTACCCATTTATACAGTTGGGTTTTTACTGGAGCAATCTAGGTAAAGTACCTTGCTCAAGGGTACAGCAGCAGTGTCCCCCACCTGGGATTGAACCCACGACCCTCCGGTCAAGAGTCCAGAGCCCTGACCACTACTCCACACTGCTGCCCTAATTATTATGGGTACTGCAAATTTTCCATTATTAATAATAATACGTTCTGACAGAGACAAAATGACGCACAGAAAATGAAACGAACGAATTTCAACGCCACGCATTTCAAATGCCGAGTTAAATTATTATTATTTAATAAATAAGGTTTTGTCTGTTCTAAACAAACACATTTCACGCTCTAAAAATATATTACTGAAACTGAACCCGAATTCTGTCATCCTTTCGGAAGGACATTTTTAAACCGCTACCTGCTCAGCACAGGTGTGCGCCACCGACCAATCCGGGCCCGCTGATTAGGGGGAAAGCCAATCAGAGAGAGTGCAGCAGTGTGGAGTAGTGGTCAGGGCTCTGGACTCTTGACCGGAGGGTCGTGGGTTCAATCCCAGGTGGGGGACACTGCTGCTGTATCCTTGAGCAAGGTACTTTACCTAGATTGCTCCAGTAAAAACCCAACTGTATAAATGGGTAATTGGATGTAAAAATAATGTGATATCTTGTAACAATTGTAAGTCGCCCTGGATACTGTGACAGACACACACACACCCTGAAATACTGTGACAGACACACCCACACCCTGAAATACTGTGACACCCACACCCTGAAATACTGAGACACACCCACACCCTGAAATACTGTGACACACACACACCCTGAAATACTGTGACAGACACACCCACACCCTGAAATACTGTGACACCCACACCCTGAAATACTGACAGACACACCCACACCCTGAAATACTGTGACACCCACACCCTGAAATACTGTGACAGACACACCCACACCCTGAAATACTGTGACAGACACACCCACACCCTGAAATACTGTGACAGACACACCCACACCCTGAAATACTGTGACAGACACACCCACACCCTGAAATACTGAGACACACGCAAACTGAGATACTGTGAGACACACACAAACTGAGATACTGAAAGACACACACACACACTGGAGATACCGAGACACACAATCCAAGTTCAGAATTTCAAAAACACCGTCTAACTTTTATTTCTAAAAACAGGAAGAAAAAAAATAAAAACAAAAAAAGACGTTTTGATAAAAAAAGGTTCAACAAATAATTACAAGCAGGACAGGATTATTAATAATAACAATAATAATAACAATAATACAAAACCATGAACAATATTACAGTGACAAAACAAAACAAGGATACAAGAGAGTCGAGTGTTTTGAAATTGAAACTTCTGGAAACAGGAGTAGCACCAAAAAGAATTTTTTTTTTTTTTTTTTTTTTTTTAAACTTTGTATTCTTTTTGAACTTTTAAAACAGTCCCTCCTCTTCATCACGATTTAAAAACAAGAAGAAAAAAAAAAAGTGAAATTGTAATTATTTTTTGGCAGCTTATAAAAAGACAGCCAGCCTCTCCGAGACGTGCTTCTGGTCGTTTTGGTGTCGCATCCTGATACACTGGAGCGTAAAGATAGGAGAGAGGGAGGGAGAGGAGAGGAAGAGGGAGAGAGAGAGGAAAGACAGGGAGGAGAGGAGAGAGAGAGGGAGAGGAGGGAGAGAGCAGAGAAACAGAGCGAGGGGGTAAGGAGGAGAGAGCGAGACAGGAGACAGCGAGAGAGGAGAGCAAGAGAAAGAAAGAGCGAGAGGAGAGAGCGAGAGAGAAAGACAAAGAGCGAGAGAGGATAGGAGAGAGTGAGGAAAGACAGAGGGAGGAGAGGAGGAGAGAGAAAGAGGAGAGGGAGAGAGCTGAGAAACAGCGAGAGGGTGAGGAGGAGAGAGCGAGACAGGAGACAGCGAGAGGAGAGAGCAAGAGAAAGAGCGAGAGGAGAGAGCGAGAGGAGAGCAAGAGAAAGAGCGAGAGGAGAGAGCGAGAGGAGAGCAAGAGAAAGAGTGAGGAGAGAAACAGAGGAGACCGAGAGAGAAAGAGAGGAGAGAGCGAGAGAGGAGAGAGCAAGAGAAAGACAGAGCGAGAGCGAGGAGAGAGTGAGGAAAGACAGAGGAGAGGAGAGAGCAAGAGAAAGACAGACAGAGCGAGAGGAAGAGGAGTGAGAGGAGAGAGAGAGGAGAGAGGAGAGAGGAGAGACAGGGAGGAGAGAAGAGAGCAAGTGGAGAGGAGAGAAAGATATAGGAAAGAGGGAGAGGAAAGACAGAGGGAAGTGAGGAGAGAGCAAGAGAGGAGAGACTGCGTGTGAGACGTGTTTAAAAAAAACAAACAAAACAAATACAACTGCTTGGTGTTGAAAGGGTTAACGAGGACACAGCGTGCGTGCAATGACATCACCAGCAGCGCTGGAGAAGCGTTTCGAGAGACCGCCCCGGGCTGCTGCTGTGGTATTTTCTTTCACCCCATGAATCTCATCAAGAGGATGTAGTGACTTTCTCAGCTTCACACAGCAGAGGGGCGGGCGGGGGTATAGCTGTCCAATTCTGACCCCTCTCCACCCCTTCCCCTGTCCTCCTTTGCACACCCTTCTCTCCCGAGGGGCTGTAGGTTCAGTCTCTCTATCTTCAGTTTGTTTGTTGAGTTTTTTTTTTTTTTTTTTATATGGTAAAAAAAAATCAAAAACAGTAACAAAAGTAGAACGCAAAATCGCAGTAGCAGGAAGAGTCCATCACAAGATCTGGAGAGAAAAACAGAGAAAGTGGAGATGAAAATATATAAATATTACTGCAAGCTCAAGAGATCTGCCTTCCAGGAACTTACACAGAGTGCAGGGCTGGGAATCAGACTCCCGCTGCACAGCAGTGTGATCCAGTCCTGGTTTCACTGGGAGTTTACTGAGACACACCTGAGCTTGTTAGCTAGACACACTGGGGGCTGATCAAGCTGGTAGTAAAACCTGGACTGGGTGACACTGCTGTGCAATAGGAGTCTGATTCCCATCCCTGCAACCCCCTCTCAATATTACATTTATAAAGTGCCTTTTGAGACAGATTTTGCGATCTAAATTGAAACGTATGTATTTTTAAAAAGGGAAGAAAAAACACATCATGCAATTATAGATTTTTTTTTTCATTATAATGAACAATTCCTTCTGGCACTTCTTGCTTTAAAAAAAAAAAAAAAAAAAAAAAAAAGATTTTAAAAACAAACACTTTTTTTAGTGTCTAATTTGAAAAGGGGTACCTTCGGATTCATTTCTCAAGTTTGTTTTTGCCCACCCCTGGCTTTTCAAGCGCTGCGAGGAGATTAATCGCGAAAGGCGCTATATAAGAAATACAGATCGATTGAAAAGCCGTCTCTCCTCACCCCCACTCCGTTGCTGCTGTGCAGAGGCGGTGTAGCCTCCCCCTTCGTTTTCTTGGTCTCAAACCTGTCCCTCGAGACGGTCAGGAGACCGTCCCCTCCTCCTCCTCCTCCTCCTCCTCCTCGTCCACATTTCCTCTTCCTCCTTTTGTCCGAGTCCTTCGCTCGAACCCTGCCCCCGGACCGACTCTCCATCCTCTCAGCCTGAAAAACAATCAATCAATCAATCAATCAACATCATAAATCAATGAATTCTCTCAATTCCATTTTTTTGCGATATCATTTTGTAGTTTCTTTGATTACATGATGTCAAGTAAAAAAAGATCTAAATTACGTAGGCTCCGGTACCTCGATAATGGTGGTCAGCGTGTCCAGGGGGGGTCTCTGCGCTGCCTGCAGGACTCTCCAGATGGACTGGCCCTGATCCAACGACACCTCCAGGAGATCCCCTTCCATCTGCAGCTCCTCGAGCTCCTCGCGAGCCTGTGGGGAGAGCTCGATCACTGGGCCTTCGAGGAGGGGCAGCAGGGCGTGCAGCTGTTCAATATCTAGAGAGAGAGAGGGGGAGGAGAGGAGAGAGAGACGAGAAGAGAGACAGAGGGAGGAGAGGAGAGTGGGAGGAGAGGAGAGAATGTGAGAGCAGAGAGAGCGAGAGAGTGAGTGTGAGAGTGTGAGGGAGGAGAGGAGAGGAAGGAGGAGGGAGAGAGGAGAGAGAGGGGGAAGAGGAGAGGGGGAAGAGGAGAGAGAAAGTGAGAGTGTGAGAGCAGAGAGTGAGTGTGAGAGTGTGAGGGAGGAGAGGAGAGAGTGCAAGAGACAGAGTGTGAGAGGGAGGAGAGGAAGGAGGGAGAGAGGAGAGGGAAGAGAGGAAGGAGAAAGTGGGAAGAGAGGAGAGGGGGAGAGTGGGAGGAGAGGAGAGAGTGTGAGAGCAGAGAGCGAGAGAGTGTGTGAGGGAGGAGAGGAAGGAGAGGGGGAGGAGAGAGAGGGGGAAGAGAGGAGAGAGAGGGGGAAGAGGAGAGGGGGAAGAGGAGAAAAGGAGGAGGGGAGAGAAGAGTCACTAACTACAATGCATTAAACTACAAAGCAAAACACTGAAACTACAATACACTAATCTGTAATGCACTGCAATGGCAATGCAATACTGGTTCTGCAGCACAAGTAATAGGGCAGCTACAACGGGGTGAGGCTGCCTTTGAAAACACTACACTGTGTCTCAAACAGTTAGAGCCACCAAAGACAGTTTGGGAAGGTTTGTTCTGTCTCTCTGTCTCTCACCGGTCACACCAGCGCTGCCGTCTTCCGTCCTCGAGTGCCCGTTCTCCTGAGAGGACTGTGGGGGCAAAAAAAAACAAACAAAAAAAAAATTACAATTTGACGACAGAATCAACTAATTGATGTAAAATACAGGGATGGGAATCAGACTCCGGTTGCACAGCAGCTTTGCCCGCTCCAGGTTTTACTACCAGCTGGATCAGCCCCAGTGAGTCTCTGTTTCCATTCCTGGACCATATTTATGCATATTGTAATTACAAAATATATCGCATCTTTTTTTTTTTTACAATATTAGTGTCGATTTGTACCAGTTGGGGGGGTCAATGCAAACCCCCCCCCCCCCCCCCCCAAAAAAAAAAAGTTGTTTATATTCATAACAAGTCAGGAATACAACCAATCAAGAGAAAACTGAAACAAAAAGTTTTTTAAAAAGTTATCACTTTATTCATGCATTTTAGTTACACACACACACACACACGTGTCCCCTCCTCACCTTTCTGGCTTCACTTGTGTTCTCATCCTCCCCTTTCCTCCCATCCCTGCTGTCCACCTCGCTGTGCCCGTCTCCTCCCTCTGTCCTGTCTTCACTGTGTCCGTTCCCAGCGCTCCCAGTACTCTCATTACCGCTTGCCCTGGGCTCCTCCCGCCTGGCCAGCCTGTCCTGCAGCTGCGCCAGCTTCTCCAGCGCCCCCTGGAACTCGGGGGAGGCCAGCGCGGCCGTGGCGCGGCTCTGCCAGTTGATGGCCCTCTCGGTCAGGCACTGAAGAGCCTCCCCCTCGGGCAGGCGCACAGGGACCCGCTGCAGGGCCACCAGCAGGGCCAGGATGGTCTCCAGTCTGGGGCGCCGGCCGCGCTGGCAGAGCGGGCACAGGAACCTGGAATCCCAGTCCCACCAGCACAGCGCCGGACTGGGAGAGGAGGAGGAGGAGGAGGAGGAGGAGGAGGGGCTAGGGGAGGTCTGGGGGAGGAGTTTGGGGAAAGGAACGCAACCACTGTGGAATAAGTCTCTGCAGAGCTGGCAACGGAGCATGGGGGGCCGCGGGGGGTCCCCACACACGCAGACAGAGGGGCAGGGAAGGAGGGGGGTGGTGGTGGTGGTGGCAGGGGGGGCTTCTCCACTCCCCTCCCCCTCGGAGACCCTTCCCCCAGGGCAGGGCTTGGACAGGTTGATCTCCTGCAGTCGCCTGATTCCTTCCTTCTCTTTCTGCTCGCCATGTTTGAACGCAGAGACCTTGAGAGAGAGAGAGCAGAGAGAGCAGAGAGCAGAGAGAGAGAGAGAGAGAGAGAGAGGAGACAGCAGGAGAGGAGAGACAGAGAGAGGGAGGAGAGAATAGAGAGAGAGAGAGCGAGAGAGAGGAGACAGCAGGAGAGGAGAGACAGAGGGAGGAGAGAGTGAGAGAGAGAGAGAGAGAGAGAGAGGAGAGGAGACAGCAAGAGAGGAGAGACAGAGAGAGGGAGGAGAGAATAGAGAGAGTGAGAGAGCGAGAGAGAAGAGAGAGGAGAGAGGCTTGTTTAGAACACACCTGTATTACTTTTTTTTATCAAATTACATGATCTTGTGATTTAAAATCAATAAAAATGTGAGAGAGAGGGAGAGGGAGGAGTGAACTCACGATGGAGCCGGGATCCCGGAGATCCTGAGCAGACAGACCCAGGCTGTCGATGTCGGATTTATACAGGAGGGAGCAATCCCTCACCCTCTCCCTCTCCCGAACCCGCCTCGTCCACTTGGAGCGCTTCACACTGTCTGAGCTGACATCAGCACACGGGCACAGCACCTGAGAGGAGAGAGGCAGGGTTACACACACACACACACACACACACACACACACACACAGAGCACCCGAGATGAGAGAGGCAGGGTTACACACACACACACACACAGAGCACCTGAGAGGAGAGAGGCAGGGTTACACACACACACACACACACACAGAGCACCTGAGAGGAGAGAGGCAGGGTCACACACACACACACACACAGAGCACCTGAGAGGAGAGGCAGGGTTACACACACACACAGAGCACCTGAGAGGAGAGAGGCAGGGTTACACACACACACACACACACAGAGCACCTGAGAGGAGAGAGGCAGGGTTACACACACACACACACACACACACACACACACACACACAGCACCTGAGAGGGGAGAGACAGGGTTACAAACACTCTCTCTCTCTCTCTCTCTCTCTCTCACCTCCAGCAGGCTGTAGCAGGAGTTCCTCTTCAGGAAGATCTTGCTGGCCTTCTCTCTCCAGGAGTGAGCCGTCACCACCTGCAGCTCCAGGTGCCGCAGCTCCTCCATGCGCACAGGCAGGTCCCTGCCGATCGCAACCAGCCCCTCCAGATCATCCAGGCAGGGGAAGTGCTCTCCGTTCTGGGGGGAGAGGGAGAGAGAGAGAGACAGAGACAGGGTGAGACTGGGGAGAGGGGCAGAGAGACTGCAGAGAGAGAGAGAGAGAGAGAGAGTGTTTGTAACCCTGTCTCTCCCCTCTCAGGTGCTGTGTGTGTGTGTGTGTGTGTGGACTCCTCGGAGAGGAGTCCAGCTGTGTCCAACTGGCAGCCCAGTACACAGCTGCCTGTCACAGCCTGAGGGACAAACAGTGAGCACTCTACAGGAGTTCAAATCTTATTATATTTCATTGTTGTTATTGTTAATAACGTGGTTATTATTTATATTTGTTTACCATTATTATTATCATTATTATTCTCATCAGTGTTATTGTCCATTTAATGTTCAGATGATGTACTGTGTATACATTGCTTTGGCAATACTGTGAATAATGGTCATGCCAATAAAGCACCTTTGAATTTGAATTTGAATTTGAATTTGAGAGAGAGAGAGAGAGAGAGAGAGAGAGAGAGAGAGAGAGAGAGAGAGAGAGAGAGAGAGAGAGAGAGAGAGAGAGAGAGAGAGAGAGAGAGAGAGAGAGAGAGAGAGAGAGACTGCAGAGAGACAGGAGAGGGGGTGAGACTGGGGAGAGGGGAGACACAGGCAGAGAGAGCGCGGGGGTGGTACTGGGGTATGCTGTGTGTATTGATCAGTACTGATTGATCGGTTACCTGTATCTCCTCCAGGTCAGCGGTCCAGGCCCGTGCCTTGCTCAGGGCCTCGCTGAGTGCCAGGATGTTGGGCAGCTGCACTGGGATGTTCTGAGCCTCCTTAATGATGGCCTCCAAGGTGGTGAGGGGGTGCTTCTGCCTGTGGGGGTACAGTATTGACTCTCTAGTGACCCTGCATACTCTATACTGACCCTTGCATGGATTCTACTGCCCTGTGTCGCTCACCTGGCCTCCAGGCAGATCCCAGCCTTCTCCTCCCAGCTCTCTCCGCGATGGTCAGCAGCTCCTGCAGCTCGGCCATGGCTTTTCTCCACAGCGGCGCTCTGCGGAACGCTGCAACCCCGCCTCCATCAGCGACCTCATGACCTCCAGGGTGACCTGCGACCCCCCGCCGAGGCCAGGGCCCGCTTCACCTCCCCCAGCCAGCGTCCCTGCTCCAGCAGCCCCCCTCAGCTGCTCCAGCTCGGGGGCCTCCACGGCCAGGGCAGTCCCCTGCTCCAGCAGGGCCTGGATCTGAGAGGGGTCCGCAGGGGAGAGCGCGCCCCCTGCAGGAGGGCTTGAGCGCTGCGCTGGTACAGCTCCGCCTCAGAGAGCACGGCCTGGGAGACCCAAGCAAACGGACAAAAAGGAAATTAAAGAAAGCGGAAGGCATAAATGAATCTGTCCAGTTGACCCTTACATCACTTAATATGTCCAGCTGTGGCCAAAAGTTTAATAATTGATAACAGGACAGTAATATTTCCAAAGCAGTGTGTGATTCAATATGTTAACAAGGGAACATTATTCAGCAGCTTTCATTGGACTCTATGAAGCTGAGGGAGTTCATTCTATATAGAGGGTGTGTGATTCAATATGTTAACAAGGGAACATTATTCAGCAGCTTTCATTGGACTCTATGAAGCTGAGGGAGTTCATTCTATATAGAGGGGGTGGAATTCAATATGTTAACAAGGGAACATTATTCAGCAGCTTTCATTGGACTCTATGAAGCTGAGGGAGTTCATTCTATATAGAGGGTGTGTGATTCAATATGTTAACAAGGGAACATTATTCAGCAGCTTTCATTGGACTCTATGAAGCTGAGGGAGTTCATTCTATATAGAGGGTGTGTGATTCAATATGTTAACAAGGGAACATTATTCAGCAGCTTTCATCAACTCCCACCCGGAGTTCATTCTATATAGAGGGGGTGGAATTCAATATGTTAACAAGGGAACATTATTCAGCAGCTTTCATTGGACTCTATGAAGCTGAGGGAGTTCATTCTATATAGAGGGTGTGTGATTCAATATGTTAACAAGGGAACATTATTCAGCAGCTTTCATTGGACTCTATGAAGCTGAGGGAGTTCATTCTATATAGAGGGTGTGTGATTCAATATGTTAACAAGGGAACATTATTCAGCAGCTTTCATT
>NW_026708834.1:0-33463 GCF_902713425.1 Acipenser ruthenus
GCAAACACGAAAGTATCAAAGCAAAACAAAACATTAAACTTACTATTAACAAACGTTAGTAAAGCCGAGTAAAAGATAATGTCCATGAAAAAGACTGAATATCTAATCCTAAACAAAGGAAACTACATCTTAAAAATCAATAGACATACTAAAACCCAGACTAACGAAATAGATAAAGAAGTAAATAAACTTAGCCAAAGGTTCCAAAAGAATGGCAAGTCCTGAGAGCACCAGCTGAGAACAAAGAACTCTCTAAAATAATTTTCTACCATCTTTTAAATTACCCGGCTACCAGTCAGGAAACGAGACCTGTGTAAAAAAAAGTATGGCAAGCCGAAAGGGACAGAATTGAAAAAAGCGTAGCAGTAATTCCAAGTGAAAAAATTAAGCAAGGCAATCTTAGTCAAATAACTACTGCTAACCACGTCATATATATTAGAAAATCTGATCAAATAAAATACTTGACAGATTATATATATATTTTTTAGCCATGGATGATATTCAAAAGTATATTTAATTTGTTAGAAGCACAGAATATAGAACATAGAAAGTAAAGAAGTAACACGTCCAGACCATCTGCAATTCAGGTACGAATTAAACAGGTGTTGTGCTTATTACAACACATTGTGTGACAGTCGTCACAGCTTCATTCACCTGATAAAATAATAAATTGATGCATGCCATATAGAGAGAAAATATATGGCTATGCTAACTTTATTTGCTGAGTATTACTATACAGCATTAGCCTACTATTATATCACAATGTGCCTCAAACAATAATATATCTCAAAACTGAGTCTAACACTTTCACTGTTATAATCACTAAGCCATTACAGACCCCACCTGCGACCTGTTGCTCCACCTGCCTCTGTACTGCTTTTACCAGGCTGCACTGCTTCACTCGCCTGATAAAATGATAAATTGATGCATGCTGTTTAGAGAGAAAGTATGACTCTGTTAACTTCATTAGTAAATTATTTTTTCATTTGTTATGAGAATCATTATCAATTGTGTTTATTACTTTAATAACATCTTCCTACTTACACTTTGACTTTTTGTAAAAAAAACTTCCTTATGTCCATCTTTATTTTTTTGGTTGCTATTATGCTTTAGTCACCTAAAGCCAAATTGAAGTGATTAGCTAACGTTAGTTGAATGACGATATCAAAACATGCTCACGCACACTCTCTCTCTCTCTCTCTCTCTCTCTCTCACACACACACACACACACACACACACACACACACACACACATAATGATTTAGCTGTGAAACAAGCTAGCTAGCCACCAAGGACGTTGGGTTAGCAGCTAGCAATGGGTCGCTAACGTAATAGGTAGGTAGGTAGGTAGGTAGCTTTATTCTCTCAAACTATGTTGCTGACGAGCTGACAATACCTTCAGCCGCGGCACCTGGCTTTCATTCAGTCAGTGGCTCACACTCATATCAGCCTGACCGGCAAGCGGAAACTTCAGATGAGCGTCTTTCCAGAGTCCAGCCTAAACCAGCGGTTCTCAACCTTTTTTTTACTCACGCCACACTGAAATTTATTTGTATATCTGTCGTTGTCCCCCCCCCCCCCCCCACCACCATTAATTTGACTTTTTATATATTTTTTATTACTGCCTATATAATATAGTGCATTTATTTAGCCGCCTGGATAGTCACACTGTCCATTCAATCAAATACATATGTTCGTGTTCGCTTTTTACACACACGATACAAAAATATCAAGCAAGGAGTAAGTTAGTTACAAAGGGAGGAAGGAGGATTGAAATAATATGACAACGCATTAACCAACAAACACAAACATCGAATTAAACTGATTATATTTATTCTTATTTTTTAAAATAAATGTGAAAATTATGGCACAATGTACACCGTTTAAGAATGACTAGAATTTT
This sequence comes from Acipenser ruthenus, assembly GCF_902713425.1. Lineage (NCBI taxonomy): Eukaryota > Metazoa > Chordata > Actinopteri > Acipenseriformes > Acipenseridae > Acipenser > Acipenser ruthenus. The sequence goes on from NW_026708834.1 coordinate 1,904, forward strand.
TTTTTTTTATTTTAAACCCGGAGATTTACCTTTCACTCCCGAGTCCTTGTGCACTTTCGCACTTCAATGAAAACAACACACTCTGCTGGTCCCTGACGTCAGCCACGCACTGAGTCCGTGTTACAGTGATGCAGTATGGAAGGGCCAAAGCCAATCAAATTAGCGTTTTTTTTTTGTTTTGTTTTTTTTGGAGGAGGGAGGACTAACGAGGGGGAGGGGCGGGGGGCTTGAGAGAGTTAACCCTTTGTGGAGCAGATAAAATGACTTGACAAAAGACGTTTAAGATTTATCAAAATTATTGGTAGGGACAATTCAACGGTCCCTTGACATTGGTAGGGACATGTCCCTACCGTCCCTAGCTAAATCTACGCCGGTGCGTGAAATAGTAGACTTTGTAATGTCTCCTGTTGTGAAAAAGTCGTCACTTTCACATTTGCAGATTTTAATTGGAGAATTTCTCAGCGAATTTAATAGACTGTATCCTGGTAATTTTATACCAAAATTGCATTACTTGGTACACTACCCCAGATTGCTAGCTGAATTTGGACCACTTTGATCACTTTGGTGCTTACGTTTTGAAGGAAAGCACCAGTACTTTAAGCGGCTTGCAAGAAATGTGTGGAACTTCCGGAACATCTGCTTTACTTTAGCAAAAAGACATCAACAAAGACAGTGTTGGGATTTTTGTTGTGCAGATGCTTTGCATCAGTCATATGAGCAAGAAGGGTCTTGTGTTGTTCAGCTATCATCTACATCTTTGAAAGATATTATTCTTGAAAAATGCAATATTCAAGCCAGTGAACTTGAAGCTGATGAAACCATACTGAAAGTAAAGAAACTAACTGTGGATCACGTGAAATACGAAGTCAAGGATTACTTCATTGTCGATGTAGTCCATGAGGATTTACCCATTTTTTTCAAAATCTTGCATATCATTCAGTTTAGGTGTACATGGATTTTGTGTGGGAAACTGTATTTTGCTCTGGAATTTAATTCTCACCTTCATGCCTTCAAAATAGAGGCTTTGCATGAGTGGTGTACATTAACACCTGGCAATGAAGTTGACTACCATGCACTAGATGCTTATGAAGACAGTGATGGATGTTTATATATTGCACCTCATCATACTGTGTATAAGGTACTGCTTGCATTTAAAACTGTGATATTAATTACAATGGCAGGTTAACATTGGTGCTTATTTTTCTGATTAATTTTATGCTTTTTTGTTCATTAGGTGAAGAAATAGATGGTGAGACTCTTTTAGGTCTGACAGAACATATGATTGGAAAGATCTTCCGAACTATGAAGGACCAAGTCAAATTTTTAAAGGCTCTCGAGAACCTTAAAAGGTATGTAATGACAAATATATTATACATTATGTTAGTCTATTGTTGTGTTTTAGTATTTACATTTAAATACCACATACTATACAGGAATCACTTTGAAAAGTATAAATTACTACTACCAGTACGCTTTTTGTATTGTAATGTTGTATTGTAAGAAAGATGTATATTATGGGAGTACATTTCTTTATGGAAACACAGAGAGAGAGAGAGAGAGAGAGAGAGAGAGAGAGAGAGAGAGAGAGAGAGAGAGAGGTATTTTTCACTAGTTTAATTCCTGAAAATGAGGACTGGGAATGTATGGTTTTAAACTTCTGTGTAGAAAATTAATATGGCTGTTATATTATAAGGCTCTGTTTAAATATCAAGTCTTTAGATATTTTCAGGTGATTAAAATTATGAAATATTGTTTTTTTTGTTGTTTTTTGTATTTTCATAGAACAAAAGCAAATGAGCATATTGTTTCAGAGAAGGTGCTACCAGTAGAATGCAGAGAAGTGCCACAAACCTCAACAAGTGTTCATGTTTGGACCGCATGTTATACATTGCCTATATTTCCTCCAGTTGTACAGATGGCCCTTGATAGAAAGGACATTGGTTTCAAATCAAAAGACAAATCTGCCCTTCGTGCAGCTCTAATACAGACTCTGTTTGATGACCTCAGCAAATATACGCTGTAAGAACTGAGATTTCGGTGTTTGTTTTAGATACATAGGCAACCAATTTTAGAATAATTACATAACATAAAATAGCATATTCATTTTTAAAATGATTACTATTTTTTTTTAAATCTATCATAACAGCAATATTTTATTCAAGAGAAAAAGTTTTATTAAATTCATTTTGATAATGCTTTTCAGCATGTTTTTTTTGTAAATTAAAGCAATTGTAAAATGCAACTGTATTTCATGACATTATTTCTCAAATATATATTTTTCTTACAATTCACTTACAATTCATATGCCTATATTATTTTCTAATCTGTATATTTAGGTATCCAGACCACATAATGTACAGTACTGTGCTAAGTACTTTGTGCTGTAAGTACAGATTTCTAAGGGATGACAGCCAAACTGGATATGTGAGTATACATTTGGTAGTTATATTCATAAAAGAAATAGTCGAATAAACATTAATTTGTCAAAATTATGCAGCGTTAAATATATTTTTACTAGTTGATATGTATTTTTTATAGCCAGATAATGGACATAGGTTTAACTTTCTATCACTGTTTCAGGCTACTCTACTTGAAATACTGAGAAATAAATTCAAAAAAGAGAGAAAGACACTTATTTCAGTGGAGACTGTAGAAGACATGAAAAAAAAAGTTTGGTGCTGTGGGTCGAGGAAGGAAGCGTGCACCAGAGCAACAGCAACCGCTCATGAAAAAGAGAAGAGAATCTGTAAGCCTAACTCTTGGATCTGCATTGACAGAAATAGATTGAAATAGAATTACATACTTTATATATGTACATACATGCGATTGTGTAGTTTATTAGCTAATTGGCTTTCATGGAGAGTACTTGATCTTTAGCATTTTTCCAGAGTAAAGAAAAGCACAGAGAATACATGCAGTAAATGCCTGATCATAAGTATTGAATTACTTAACGTTATGATACATATTGCAGATGCAAAGTGAGGAGTTCCCAGGAGAAGACGAGCATAGTATTGCCAAACACTTGGACTCCATAAGAAAAGAAATAACGAAATTGAGGCCGAACATTGAAGCCATATGTGACAGCATGAATAGAACTGTACACACTCGGGAAAGAATGATGGAGAAGAAGTCCACTGAAGAAGTCCTTGGTCTGTTTCCATTCCTAAAGCATCCTAAACTGGTAGGTACTAGTTTTTATTCTACTATGGTGATTGATGAGAAATTAATATTTTTAGTTATAAGCATGTATAATCACTTTAATTAGTCCTCCTAGGTGACCTTTCTGCATCAGCAATCCACCTGCTCCAGCTTTTACAAAACTCCACTGCTCCTGGTTTTTCCCATGCAACTTCTTTCTGCTCGCATTCAGTTTAGTTTGATTTTGTTTTATTTATTGATTTTTTTAACTACTACATTATTTGTAAGTATTCAACTCTTTTTTACAGCTGTGTATATCGCCTTGGATAAAGGCATATGATAAATAAATAAATATAATAATAACTTTAGCATCTGTATTTTAGCTGTTGCACGAAGTAGAACTACGTTTTGGAGTAAACTTGGAACGGAACCTAATGAGTGGCCTATCCAGAATGGTAGATGCTATTTTCAGACTTTCTAGTGGGCATCTTCTAACTACTGTGATGTCCTACATTGAAGATGCTTCAGATAAGACACAGGGAAATGGTAATGTATAAGAAATATTTATTGTACATCAAATTGTTTTGACCTATCTCAGAATAGGATCTATAAATAACTATTAAACAGAAAATGATGCAACTTCATTTCATACACTTGGAGCATAATATTTCATGGGGAAGATAGCTGGTATTTAACTCTCACAGGGGCATAAAAACCAATGCGAAAAACCTGCATGAACAGATTTTTAGAAACTTTGTTGATACTGTTCTTAACATTTTTTTGCTCCAATCCACAATAACGTTTGTATCAGTGGTGGTCAGTCCTGGTCCTGGAGAGCTACAGTCGTGTGTGTGTTTTTTTTAGGTACCTTTAAATCATTTAAACTATTCTTTATCTGTGCAGTTTAGCAAATAATGAATTCATGAATGTAACTGAGAGCACTGGTGGAATGCAAAGCCAAAGATCCTGTACCTCTCAGACCAGGGTTGCTCAACATTCTTCCGTTTGCTTTGTACTTTGTATATGATCTGATACCCTATTTGTAGGACTGAGAATGAATGCTGCATTGTTGCTGTTGCCAGCTTTGTTTCGAGAGAGGGAAAATCTGTTTGTTGTTGACCAAGTAAGTTAATTGAGCTCTACTTTTTAAATGTAGCTTAACTGAATTGATGTTTTCAATGTTAAATACAAAGTCAAATTATCATTTAGAGATATCTCAAAATGAGTTTGAAATATCTCCAAATTAATTCCTGATATCTGTAAACCATTTTGAGATATCTTAAAATATGTTAAGATATCTCTAATGATTTCAAAATATTTTAAGATATATTCAACTGATTTAAGGATATTTTGAAATATTTAAAGATATCTGTTAAATATTTAAAGGTATCTCTTAATTTGGCTTGCCATAAATGTGTACTTAATGAATTATGAGGGAGACTTGTAGGCAATTAACAGGAGTTTAAGACGTTCCTCGCTGTTTTAAGTGAGATCCGACAGTTAAAATGTTTTTAAAGGGAGGAATATTACGAAATCCCTTTAAAGTAGCCGCAGCCCCACCACACGAGCCGCCACTGCTTGTAGGTATGGTGAGATGCTGCTGAAGTACAATTTCACATAATTTATTGTTGAATAAAGTTATTAATTATTATTTTAAAATCTATACAGGTACCACCATCACCTACGCCAACTATCGTTTTCAAGGGAACAACAAGCCCATTGGCAGCAGATGACATCTCTGTTTGTGTTGATGGAATTGAGATACTCAGTGATTATCCAGGAATGGATATCACCCTTGCTGTTGAATGTATTTTTTCTCTTTATTTTTCCTTGGGCATTGAGTATCCTAAAGCTCTAAAAAATTGTCTGACTTTCATGGAAAGGTACTTCATGAAGCTGAGTATCTCTGACAAAGTACCTTTGCCAGTGTTAAAGATGTACAGTCAAATAACTGCACTTTTACTTTGGGAATAATTATATTGATCTGATGGAATGCCATTTTAACATTTAATCTGAAATTAAATGAATTTATTGTGTCAACTATTTAATTTGATTACAAAAACAGAATATTTGATATAAAAATGTAATTGTACATATAAAAAAAGTATTTATTTTAAATGTAAATGGCTGATTAGAAAATTAATTGTTTATAACAAATGTAAATAGTTTTTAATAGAAGTTTTGATCTCAAAAAACTAATAAACATTCAGTCTTAATTTATAGATATCATAAACTCATAATAAGCTCTGATCTAAATACTGTACTGTAGCTCTTCTAATTTGTGCCACCAAAAAATGAATAAGAAAAAAGAAACCCACGTTCATCAGTTTCAATATACATTTTATCTCAGCTTTTTCAAGGTCTATTACATGTTCTTGAAAATGTATTTTGTGTAAGTTTCAGGAAAATCTGTGGGATGCATAGATTTATTTTCCAGTTTGCTGCGAGACCCTTTTTTTCACTGTGTAAATAATATGGTTTAATTATTAAAAACACACAGGTTGAATAAAACGGTGTAAAACTGTATATAACTAAACCTGAAACTACTCTAATGGTTTAACCTGTAAAAACAATAAATTGTTATATAAATGTTTAATAAATAAATTGTTGGCATCCTGAATTGAGTGATTTATCAAAGCACTTACACTTCTGAGGTTGGGGGATTCTAAAGGATGTGAAGAGCTCTTAACGGTATACATTTGTTTTTTCTCAGATGAACCAAACAACCCTCCATAGAATGTTAATTGTAAGGTTCAATAGTGTAACTCTTATGGTTCTATATTAAACCTCAATAGAAGGTTCTTCAGAGGAACCAATATGGTTCTGTATTATACCATTAATATAAGAACCATGGTGGTTCTTTATTAAACCTCTAATGCAGGGTTCTTCCAAAGAACCATTTTAAAAGGTTCCATATAGCACTTCAAAATGGTTCCAAATCTATACCAGCAGATAGAACCTTTTAGGGTTCTATATTGTACCCTTTTTTCTAAGAGTGTACTGCATAAAAAAACGAGTGTGTTGTCGTGGCAGTTGGTGATCAAAGAAATAAAACAAAATAAAATCAATAAATAATAATGTCATAGACTTAAAGTCATACCTTTGAAGTCATAATGCATTGCAAGTGTTATTAGGGAATGTTGTGCTGTGTTTTCAAGCGCTTCAATGTGACAGCGGGTGCGTTCACGGAGATGAAGAGCAGCCTGAGATGAAGAGCAGCCGCCGCAGGGGAGGGATACCATGGTAAATAGGTTACCTATTTACCATGGTATCTCTCCCCTGGGTGCGTTGTGTTTTGGTGAGCAGGAAAGCAGCGGGCGGGATGGCGAGCTTGTCCTGCTGCTCCAACACAAGCTACCTTAAGAGCCGGTAGGATGCGGTCAATGGGTGAAGTTCGTCAGGAGTACTGCATAAAAAAAAACCGAGTGTGTTGTCGTGGCAGTTGGTGATCAAAGAAATAAAACAAAATAAAATCAATAAATAATAATGTCATAGAGACTTAAAGTCATACCTTTGAAGTCATAATGCATTGCAAGTGTTATTAGGGAATGTTGTGCTGTGTTTTCAAGCGCTTCAATGTGACAGCGGGTGCGTTCACGGAGATCAAGAGCAGCCGGAGATCAAGAGCAGCCGCCGCAGGGGAGGGATACCATGGTAAATAGGTTACCTATTTACCATGGTATCTCTCCCCTGGGTGCGTTGTGTTTTGGTGAGCAGGAAAGCAGCGGGCGGGATGGCGAGCTTGTCCTGCTGCTCCAACACAAGCTACCTTAAGAGCCGGTACGATGCGGTCAATGGGTGAAGTTCGTCAGGAGTACTGCATAAAAAAAAAACGAGTGTGTTGTCGTGGCAGTTGGTGAGCAAAGAAATAAAACAAAATAAAATCAATAAATAATAATGTCATAGACTTAAAGTCATACCTTTGAAGTCATAATGCATTGCAAGTGTTATTAGGGAATGTTGTGCTGTGTTTTCAAGCGCTTCAATGTGACAGCGGGTGCATTCACGGAGATCAAGAGCAGCCGGAGATGAAGAGCAGCCGCCGCAGGGAGGGATACCATGGTAAATAGGTTACCTATTTACCATGGTATCTCTCCCCTGGGTGCGTTGTGTTTTGGTGAGCAGGAAAGCAGCGGGCGGGATGGCGATCTTGTCCTGCTGCTCCAACACAAGCTACCTTAAGAGCCGGTACGATGCGGTCAATGGGTGAAGTTCGTCAGGAGTACTGCATAAAAAAAAAGGAGTGTGTTGTGGTGGCAGTTGGTGATCAAAGAAATAAAACAAAATAAAATCAATAAATAATAATGTCATAGACTTAAAGTCATACCTTTGAAGTCATAATGCATGCAAGTGTTATTAGGGAATGTTGTGCTGTGTTTTCAAGCGCTTCAATGTGACAGCGGGTTCGTTCACGGAGATCAAGAGCAGCCGAAGATCAAGAGCAGCCGCCGCAGGGGAGGGATACCATGGTAAATAGGTTACCTATTTACCATGGTATCTCTCCCCTGGGTGCGTTGTGTTTTGGTGAGCAGGAAAGCAGCGGGCGGGAATGGCGAGCTTGTCCTGCTGCTCCAACACAAGCTACCTTAAGAGCCGGTACGATGCGGGCAATGGGTGAAGTTCGTCAGGAGTACTGCATAAAAAAAAAAAACGAGTGTGTTGTCGTGGCAGTTGGTGAGCAAAGAAATAAAACAAAATAAAATCAATAAATAATAATGTCATAGACTTAAAGTCATACCTTTGAAGTCATAATGCATTGCAAGTGTTATTAGGGAATGTTGTGCTGTGTTTTCAAGCGCTTCAATGTGACAGCGGGTGCGTTCACGGAGATGAAGAGCAGCCTGAGATGAAGAGCAGCCGCCGCAGGGGAGGGATACCATGGTAAATAGGTTACCTATTTACCATGGTATCTCTCCCCTGGGTGCGTTGTGTTTTGGTGAGCAGGAAAGCAGCGGGCGGGATGGCGAGCTTGTCCTGCTGCTCCAACACAAGCTACCTTAAGAGCCGGTACGATGCGGTCAATGGGTGAAGTTCGTCAGGAGTACTGCATAAAAAAAAAAAAAAACGAGTGTGTTGTCGTGGCAGTTGGTGAGCAAAGAAATAAAACAAAATAAAATCAATAAATAATAATGTCATAGACTTAAAGTCATACCTTTGAAGTCATAATGCATTGCAAGTGTTATTAGGGAATGTTGTGCTGTGTTTTCAAGCGCTTCAATGTGACAGCGGGTGCGTTCACGGAGATCAAGAGCAGCCGGAGATGAAGAGCAGCCGCCGCAGGGGAGGGATACCATGGTAAATAGGTTACCTATTTACCATGGTATCTCTCCCCTGGGTGCGTTGTGTTTTGGTGAGCAGGAAAGCAGCGGGCGGGATGGCGAGCTTGTCCTGCTGCTCCAACACAAGCTACCTTAAGAGCCGGTACGATGCGGTCAATGGGTGAAGTTCGTCAGGAGTACTGCATAAAAAAAAAAAAACGAGTGTGTTGTGGTGGCAGTTGGTGATCAAAGAAATAAAACAAAAATAAAATCAATAAATAATAATGTCATAGACTTAAAGTCATACCTTTGAAGTCATAATGCATTGCAAGTGTTATTAGGGAATGTTGTGCTGTGTTTTCAAGCGCTTCAATGTGACAGCGGGTGCGTTCACGGAGATCAAGAGCAGCCGAGATCAAGAGCAGCCGCCGCAGGGGAGGGATACCATGGTAAATAGGTTACCTATTTACAATGGTATCTCTCCCCTGGGTGCGTTGTGTTTTGGTGAGCAGGAAAGCAGCGGGCGGGATGGCGAGCTTGTCCTGCTGCTCCAACACAACGCTAGCTACCATATACACCTAGATACGAATGCATAGTAGTATACTGGCCAAGGGCGTTGGTTTTGCCCAGAGCCGTAACTAAGCTTTTAGCTACCGGGGCATGCAAATATATATATATATATATATATATATATATATATATATATATATATATATATATATATATATATATATTAATTATTGTTATTTTATTCTTTTTTCTTTTTTTTTTTGGATGTTAGGAGTTAGGATGGTATTTACTCGCGCATAGGTTTGAATGTTATTTCCGAATCTCTCCTTTAACATGTCTGAAGGGGACACTGTATTACTTAAAACGTGAATTACCGTCTTCAAACCTGTTAACAGTGAGCAGTTACCTTGGGATTACACCCCAGGTTCAGACGCATTGATTGGACTAATGTATCCGCAGGCGACCTGAGACTCACCGTTTCAACGGTGTCAGGAGTGCTCAACAGAAAAGAATGCATAGAGAAAAATATTGTATACTGGCCAAGGGCGTTGGTTTTGCCCAGAGCCGTAACTAAGCTTTTAGCTACCGGGGCATACAAATATATATATATATATATATATATATATATATATATATATATATATATATATATATATACAATGGCGTAGGTTTGGTTTGAACATTGGTGGGGACACAATTTTGTAGGGGGGCGGAGTCACGGTCGCTAGTGGGGTTTGGGGGCATGCCCCCCCAATAGACAGCTATTAAATGGTAACTTCTGGTGGCTTGAAATGAATGCTGGACATGATTCGAGGACAGTTTGATTGACATGAAGTTGGCTGGTATACACTTAAAACACTATGATAAAGTGTCCCTCCTGGAAGCTGGTTTGACATCCCTGCTGTAGAATTACTAATAACCTGAATTATAACCTATCCCAGCCTTACTGTAAGCTACCAATACCCCTGGCGCTACAAGCATGAGCACATGCACGCTCACGTGCTCTGCCTGCCACTCCTGTGTCTGTGCTGCTGCTCGTACCTGGGTGCATTGCTTCATTCACCTGATAAAATAATAAATTGATGCATGCCATATAGAGAGAAAATATATGGCGATGCTAACTTTATTTGCTGAGTATTACTATACAGCATTAGCCTACTATTATATCACAATGTGCCTCAAACAATAATATATCTCAAAACTGAGTCTAACACTTTCACTGTTATAATCACTAAGCCATTACAGACCCCACCTGCGACCCTGTTGCTCCACCTGCCTCTGTACTGCTTTTACCAGGCTGCACTGCTTCACTCGCCTGATAAAATGATAAATTGATGCATGCTGTTTAGAGAGAAAGTATGACTCTGCTAACTTCATTAGTAAATTATTTTTTCATTTGCTATGAGAATCATTATCAATTGTGTTTATTACTTTAATAACATCTTCCTACTTACACTTTGACTTTTTGTAAAAAAAAACTTCCTTATGTCCATCTTTATTTTTTTGGTTGCTATTATGCTTTAGTCACCTAAAGCCAAATTGAAGTGATTAGCTAACGTTAGTTGAATGACGATATCAAAACATGCTCACGCACTCTCTCTCTCTCTCTCTCTCTCTCTCTCTCTCTCTCTCTCTCTCTCTCTCTCTCTCTCTCTCTCTCTCTCTCTCTCTCTCTCTCTCTCTCTCTCTCTCTCTCTCTCTCTCTCTCTCTCGCGCTGAGGATTGTGGGATTGTGGGAGGAGCTTTCGGAGAGGCGGTAGCGTTTGAACGCTGGTGCGGTAGGAGAGTGTTTTCGCTACTATATTTTTTGCAAATTTATATATTTAATTGTTAATTGTTTAGTTCGTTTATATATCTTTGTTTCGTTGCTTTGTTTGTACTTTCCCGTGTATAGAGTAGTGTGTGTGTGTGTGTGTGTGTGTAGGTCCCGTTATGGGATCTCACTCTGGAGGGCTGGGGGCAGTGGGAGAGGTGGTCGGGTGTGACAATATAATATCGGCATCCCGGATGAATAAAAGGTTTGTCGTGTTTTTAAAAGAGGTATCGCTGGTCAATCAGCTAGTGGAGGAAGGTTTTTCAGTGAAAGGAGATTTTATTCAAGTATCCCCCTTAGTAACCCCTGTTACCAAGGTAATCATGTCTAATGTGCCGCCGTTTTTAAAAAACGAGACCTTGGCAAATGAACTTGCCCGATATGGCAAACTGGTGTCCCCAATTAAAAATATACCATTAGGGTGCAGAAATACAAGTGTTAAGCACGTCCTGTCTTTTCGGAGACAGGCGTTTTTGCTGCTGAATAACCCGGGGGATGTGATTGATGTTGCTTGGAGCTTCAGTGTGGAAGGGACGGGCTGCGTAGTGTTTGTCAGCTCGGATACAATGCAGTGTTTTAACTGTGGGGAACAGGGACACCAGAGGAGAGCCTGCCCGAGAAAAAACAAAAATGAGGAAAGGCAGGAGCAGGGTACTGATGGCAGGGAGGAGGCTGGGGATGTTGGGGGTGAGCGGGAGGATGAGGCTGCTCCCCCATCGCAGCGCCAGCCGGAGTCTGCAGAGACCAGAGAGCCGCCGATCGGGATGAAGCCACCCACACCACAGCCGAGGCTGAAGAGACTCAGCCACGGTCCGGCACAAAATAAAACTACCGAAAATGATGAGGGTTTTGTGATGGTAGCTAAAAAAAGACTTAAAAAACAAAAAAACAAAGAAGTTGCAGATCTGCCTAACAGCGAGCGGGGGGACGGAGCAGAGCCCCGAGCCTGTGCTGGAGGGGAGCCTGCAGTCTCAGGCAGGGGGGTCTGTCCCTCCTGATATGGAGGGAGAGGGGAGCGGCACGGCGATGGGCTTACAACCCGGCGCGGTGCAGCGCTCTTCTCTCTCTGAACCCCAGCAAGCGGAGGCAGAGGCAGCGGTGACGGCTGTGGCTGTGCTGGGAGGAGGAGAGGAGAGCGGCGCGGGGGAGCTGGCAGCCGTGGACGGCGGAGCAGACAGCGAGGACGGAGCAGAGGAAATGGAGGGGGAGCTCTCTGACTCCTCGCTTATCTCTGACATCCCCGATAGCCAACCCGTTAACAGGGGGAAAAAAATCTATACCCTAGATGAATTTAAACAGTTTATTGAGAGTACAAAAGGGAAAAGGGGGGTTGAAATTGAAAACTTCTTCCCAGATCTGCGATTATTCCTCCACTCAGCACACATCGTCACACGAAAGGCAACATTAGAGGAGTTCGACCAGCAAAAAAGGTACCGTCTTAAAAAATATGTTCAAATAATTAAGAAAAAGATCGCTAATGTTGCCAAACAATAATTTTAAAAATGGATACTTCTTTTAAGAATTTTTTTATTGTTGCTTGTTTTGTCAGTTTTATTTTTTTTAGCCGCTATGGAAAAGTGCGTTTTTATTTCTTTTAACGTGAATGGCTGCAGACAGTCTTTTAAAAGAGCGCAGCTGTGTGAGTTTTTAGAGCAGAAGCGGGCGGGGGTCGCTCTGCTGCAGGAGACGCACTCAGACAGGGAGAATGAGGCGGCGTGGCTGGCAGAGTGGAGGGGGCTGTGTGTGCTGAGCAACGGCTCAAGCACCAGTGCAGGAGTGGCAATTTTATTTAAGCCCAGCCTAGGAGCAACAATTTTAGATATTGAAGAAATTGAAAAGGGGAGGTTATTAAAAGTGAGAGCAAGGTTGGGTGGTACTGTATTTGTTTTGATTAATATTTATGCACCAAATAAAGGAAGGGAACGCATTTTAATTTTTAATAAATTAAAGCAAGCTCTTTTAAATATTGATAATGATGATGTGGTGGTGGTGGGAGGAGATTTTAACTGCACTATTGATTTTACAATGGATAGAAATAATGAGGAACCCAATCCCCAATCCTCAAGTGAATTAGCTGCAGTTTTTCAGTTCAGTGGCCTGGTTGATGTCTGGAGGTGTCTGCACCCCAATGCAAGACAGTACACCTGGTCTCATTGTCGCGCACAACAAATATATAGAGCCAGGTTAGACCGCTTCTACACAACACACACTCATTTGAATAAATTCATTAAAGCCAATATCATCCCCAGTAGCCTCTCTGACCACCACTGCCTGTTAGTTACAGTAATACTCACCACTGACTCTCACAGCACCTCCTACTGGCATTTTAATTTAAAGCTATTACAGGACACACTTTTTGTAAAACAATTTAATGATTTTTGGAACATTTGGAAAAAAGAAAAAACAAATTATAAAAATATTAGGCAGTGGTGGGACATTGGCAAAACGCAGATTAAAATCTTTTGCCAGCAGTACACACTCAATTCAACCGGGTCACTGAACGCAGCAGTGAGAGAGCTGGAGTTGAAAATTCTCCAGTTAGAGAGCAGCCTGGACACAGATCACCAGGAGCAGACCCTGCAAACGCTGAGGGAGCAGAAACACATGCTGGGCAGCCTGCTGAAGGAAAGAGTGAAGGGGGCGCTGGTGCGCTCTCGCTTCATGGGGCTTAAAGACATGGACACCCCCTCCAGTTTCTTTTTTGGCTTGGAGAGGAGGAGAGCAGACAGCCAGAAGATGCACTGCGTCCGGACGCCTTGCGGCAGGGAGCTGTACAGCCGGGAGGAGATCAGCAGGGAGGCAGTAAAAGTCTATTCTGAACTATACAGCAAAGAGCCTTGTGAGCAGAAGGATACAGACCTGCTGCTCCAGGATTTGCCCACCCTGAGCGAGGAAGAACAGAACCAATTAGACAAGCCACTAACATACCAGGAGCTGACCACTGCTGTTACACAGCTTTCAAATGGAAAAGCTCCTGGCATTGATGGACTGCCCACTGAATTTTTTAAAAGTTTCTGGACTGTGATTGGTGAGGACTTTTTGCAGGTGCTGGGAGAGATATATAATATAAATTGCATGGACCTCCGGAATGAAGCAACCGGAGGTCGATGGAAAGACTCAATATTGCACCAACCGGGGCATGCAAGACTCCATATCGTAGATACCGGGCATGCAATTATATATATATATATATATATATATATATATATATATATATATATATATATATATATATATATATATATATATATATATATATATAATATATATATATATATAATATATATATTTTTTTTTGGATGTTAGGAGTTAGGATGGTATTTACTCGCGCATAGTTTTGTATGTTATTTCCGAATTTCTCCTTTAACATGTCTGAAGGGGACAATGTATTACATAAAACGTGAATTAACGTATTAAAACGTGTTAACTGTGAGCAGTTACCTTGGGATTACACACCAGGTTCAGACGCATTGATTGGACTAATGTATCCGCAGGCGACCTAAGACTGTCCTATATATAAATTGCATGGACAGATGCCTTGACCAGTCTGCACCCAGCTACCTCCAGACCCTCATCTCTCCCTACACCCCCACTCGACCTCTCCGCTCCGCCTGCACTAGAAGACTAGCTCTACAACCGCTACGCTCCCCTGCCTCCAAAGCCCGCTCCTTCTCCACCCTTGCTCCGCAGTGGTGGAATGACCTTCCTACAGATGTCAGGACTGCCCAGTCCCTGACCACATTCCGGCGCCTCCTTAAGACTCACCTCTTCAAAGAGCACCTGTAGAACTCCTCTGTTTGTATCCTGGGACACTATCACCCTTCATGTAAATGTGCTTTATTATGCTCTTATCAGCCCCTATTTTACTGCATTTAATCCTGTACTTCAGAATACTGTAATCTGCCAAGTTTTTAACCTGTAGTAATTTGTATTTACTCACATCCTGATGTAACTATCACTATTTAATCATATCCTGATGTAACTATCACTATTACCTGCTGTATTATTGAATTGTGGTTTGTCAAACTTGTACTTTACTTGAACAAAAGTTTTGTATTGCTTGCTCTTATTGTATTACTTGTATTGTAATGCTTGAAATGTTTTTGCTTACGATTGTAAGTCGCCCTGGATAAGGGCGTCTGCTAAGAAATAAATAATAATAATAATAATGGACCTCCGGAATGAAGCAACCGGAGGTGGATGGAAAGACTCAATATTGCAGCTACCGGGGCACGCAAGACTCCATATCGTAGATACCGGGCATTCAATTATATGTGTGTATATATATATATATATATATATATATATATATATATATTATTGTTATTTTTTTTATTTTTTTTTGGATGTTAGGAGTTAGGATGGTATTTACTCGTGCATAGTGTTGTATGCTATTTCCGAATTTCTCCTTAGACATGTCTGAAGGGGACACTGTATTACTTAAAACGTGAATTAACGTATTAAAACGTGTTAACTGTGAGCAGTTACCTTGGGATTACACACCAGGTTCAGCCGCATTGAATGGACTAATGTATCCGCAGGCGACCTAAGACTCACCGTTTCAACGGTGTCAGTAGTGCTCAACAGAAAATAATGCATACAGAAAAATAATGCATACAGAAAAATATTGTATACTGGCCATGGGCTTTGGTTTTCCCCAGCGCCGTAACTAAGCATTTAGCTACCGGGGCATGCAAATATATATATATATATATATATTTATAAATTGCATGGACCTCCGGAATGAAGCAACCGGAGGTGGATGGAAAGACTCAATATTGCCTCTACTGGGGCATGCAAGACTCCATATCGTAGATACCGGGCATGCAATTATATATATATATATATATATATATATATATATATATATATATATATATATATATATAAATTATTGTTTTTTTCTTTCTTTTTTTTTTTTTTTTGGATGTTAGGAGTTAGGATGGTATTTACTCGCGCATAGTTTTGTATGTTATTTCCGAATTTCTCCTTTAACATGTCTGAAGGGGACACTGTATTACTTAAAACGTGAATTAACGTATTAAAACGTGTTAACTGTGAGCAGTTACCTTGGGATTACACTCCAGGTTCAGACGCATTGATTGGACTAATGTATCCGCAGGCGACCTAAGACTCACCGTTTCCACGGTGTCAGTAGTGCTCAACAGAAAATAATGCATACAGAAAAATATTGTATACTGGCCATGGGCTTTGGTTAGCATACAGTGTCCCCTTCAGACACTAAACAGTGGCCTACAGTTTTATGTTTGTCTGAAAAAAACAACTACAATTGGTATTTTTAATAATCATTAACATGTTCATTATTTCAATATACAAACATGCAGTATTTTGCAATTATTTAAATCCAATCTTCTCCACTGCAGTTAAACTATGGTTGTTTTTCCTATGCACTTGACAGTGGTGGTGGGTGTTTTTGCCAGAAACTGCTTTAAGTGTGTGATGCAGTCTTGTAAGATTTATTGACATTATGTTGATAATCAGAACAACAGGGTTCACCAACCTCGACTAGGTCAGGGTTAACACAGTTGAGCTCAGATGAAACAGCCCATTTGCAATGTACAGTACTGGGTGGCTATTGGTCATTCAGCAGTGTGATGCAAATACCTGCAGTTACCACAAAGCGCTGACCTGAGCACACTTGCTCATTTGCTATTCTAGTTTTCTCCCTGGGATGCTCGTACTTAAATATTTAATATAAATGGACTTTAGTTGGTATATAGGGGGCTGGTGTCTATAGAGTTAACACAAACTGTTTTACAATTTCTGAAAATGAAATTAAGAAGTTGTGAGCGATGGGGATATAAATAGGCCCAATTAATCCCACACCTGCCGCACACCTTCTGTGAATGATGCAATTGTCAGCAAATGATTTACTGACCATCCCAATATAATTTAGGAGCAAAAGAAACATCTGTAATTGGCGTAATTACAGGGATTAATTATAGCATTGTTTCTTTACCGAATATCTCAATCGTCCTGCCTGGGGACAGACGTGAAGTTATGTATATATACATTTAGTGTGCCCAATTATTTTACCCCCGATTTTCTCCCCAATTTGGAATGTCCAATTATTTTTTCTCCTCATCGCAGCAATTCCTTACACAGCTCAGGAGATCCAAAGGTTCAGTGGGCGTCCTCCGATCCCACAACCAAACTATTATCCTCTTTTACACCCAGGAACTCGAGAGCGGATGTCAGCGAGCTACTGACCTCTGGAGGACAAAGGCCAGCCCTGCAGGTGTCCGCTTTTGAGCTCACAGGGCGCCTGGCCAGCAGGGTTCACTGTAGCGCAATGAGGAGAAACAGTCCCTTTTGTTTTTGCTTCCCTAACCCACGGGAGTGCCAGAGCCAATGTTACGCTCCCTTTGGAATTCACAGCGAAGACCGACAACTTTGCACAGCCAGGACGCGAACCTGTGCTGTATGACCACACAACCACGCTTTTACCAGGTGAGCCACTCGAGGACCCCCTGATAGTGTTTTTGAGGTTAAGATTCATTTAAAAGTTATAACTAGCTCTTTATTTTATATATATATATATATATATATATATATATATATATATATATATATATATATATATATATATTGCACCAGGATGACTGAACAAAAGGAAAAGTGAAACGAAGAAACTGTAAAAAATGACGACTGGACACCAACCACTAAAAGCTGGTAATTTTAAACTTTAAAGAGATAGTTTATACCCTCTAAGCGGGCAATTTCTAATCTCTTTATTCATGCCACTGTCTGGTGCTCCAAGGGAGACTACAGTTGGATTTTTATACCAGCTCTGTTATCCCCAGCTGGGGATGAAATCCATTGCGAAGGGGATGAAGTGGAGGTGGCTGTACACACACACACACAATTTGTTACAAACTGTTTATCCAATTGACAGGAAACTTAGCATCAACATTATAGAGTATACATTAATGATAATATACAAGATTGTGAATGTCACACAGTTTTACATACATCTGGATAATCCCTCATCAGACTGTGATTAAACATTTCATTGCTAATTCTTATTCTATCCTGTACATACTGTTGATATGTCATGTTCATCGTTTAGAGTTTACGTGGCAGGAGATGTATATGTATACATAAGCATAGGCAAATTGTAAGCATGGCAAATTCTTTGTTGAGATTTAGTAATGTCTTTCTCAAAGAGACCCAAGTGTAAATGTTTGTCGTAAGCACCATGGATAATAGCATTTACATAATGTCCCGTGACAAGAAATTACATCTAAAATACAAATGTATTTTTTTCAGATTTGTAAAAAAAGACCTGCTTCTCCTGGTGTTGTATCCTTGCTGGACGGAGATGGTGAAGATGCTGGAGGCGGCCAAGCCAGCACAGTATGGAGTAGATTTGACAAGGGACAAGAAAAGGTAATTAGAATTACAACGTGATGTTTAGGAACCTGCATTAGAGAGACAGATAGATTCAAATTATTATTTTTCTCTGTCCCCTTACATTTGTATGCTGTTTGAAATCATATTTTTGTAATAATCTGTGTTCAGGATATGCCATAGACCTAGGTTAGATGAGCCAAAATGTCTTTATATCAGTAGTAACTGTGTTTAGCCAGGTATACAATCGGAAACTTAATTCCCTTTGAGTTATTGTCTATGTTTGGTACACAGCTTATCTTCCTGATTTTATTTTTATTTTTTTTAACTTAGGTTCCATTACCAGTGC
The DNA here is from genome assembly GCF_902713425.1 of Acipenser ruthenus. Classification (NCBI taxonomy): domain Eukaryota; kingdom Metazoa; phylum Chordata; class Actinopteri; order Acipenseriformes; family Acipenseridae; genus Acipenser; species Acipenser ruthenus. The sequence continues at coordinate 20,343 of NW_026708834.1, forward strand.
TGTCCCATAAAAATGAACCATTTTCCTGCCACATTGTTTCACCCTCTGGACATATCAATGATTCAGATCTTTTACACATATCCATCTTATATGGATGTTTTGTGTTTTGTTTATAAAAAATGTGTAAAGGACTAGGGGTTGTGGTGTTTGTCTGAAGTAAGAGAGTGGTGGTGTAACATCAAATCATTTGCAGCACGAATAAGTCACAGTCACTGGCCATGTCATGCACACTTATTTCTAACTCATTGGTTGATCGAAAATAAGTTTAACATGCAATGGAGTAGTTCATTGGTTTTATACGCTCCCTTTAAAGATGTAATAAACAATCTCATCCAGTGGGATCTCTTTTCAGAGTGTGCAGTAGCAGAAGGGGATTGTGGGAATGTGTGGAGCTAAGGAAGGTAGAAGGAGATGCGCAGTAGAAACCCTGGGATATGTTTACACAATGAACTAATTTGTGGATGAATATTGTTGGTGTTAATTAAAGTTAATAAGACAAAATACCAGGTGGGGGCATGTGGCAAAGTGCCCCCCCCTGTGTATGTTATGTTACGTGTTGTGTGTAAATGTTGGTGTATAGGCATTGGTACACGGGATATAAGCGGTCTGTGTTTCACGTGTGTGTAAATTGTATATTTGTATTTAGGCACGGGGATGGCACATCACATCACGTGCAAGTAAAAAGTAATATGTGAGCACGGGGAATTGCACTTTAATTAATTCACGTGCAGTTGTACCGAGATTACAATTGAATGATTGACTAGCAATCGAATCTCGGTACAACTGCATAAAGCTGCATGTTTTCACTCACTGGGGGTTGGTGTTCGGTGAGTGGAGAACGGGTTAGGAGACGGAGGGTATTATAAAGTAAAATAATAGTAAAAGAAGCTCACCGTGTTTGTCTGTGTAGTTCGTTTTGTTTGTCTGTTTATTTTGGCTCAAGTGCCGTGTCCTGTTTTGTGTTCTGTTTGTTAAACTTTTTTATTTATTTGTTATTAAACGCTGAGTGCAACCATCGCACTCAGTTTCTCTCATCATCACCGTCTGTCTGTGTGTTTCTCTCTCTGGTCTGAGTTCCTCCCTGCAGCCGTCTTTGTCACACGTGGTGTCAGAACCGGGACAACAGCGCCTCCAGGGCTCAGGCCAGAGCGGGAACCGCAGTTTTTTTTGTGGAAAAGTAAATAAAAAAAAAAAAAAAAAAAAATGGAAGGCTGGAACTGGAGAGACGGCTGCAGTGAGCTGGAGGATCTCCTCGGCAGGTTGGAGGACCAAGGTTGGTGCCTTGCCTGCGGGGTGTATGGGCACACGGTGGCTGTCTGCCCCTTCCAGGAAGAGGAGGAGGAACCAGCCCAAAGGAGGAAGGTGAGCAGAAGGAGGCAGAGAGGGGGAAAAGTGAGGAGGAAGCAGAGGGAGCCAAGGTGGTGCACCATGTGCATTGCTTATGGGCATGAGGACGAGGACTGCCCAGAGCAGGAGCCAGGGGAGGAGGAGCCCGAACGTCCTGCGCCTGAGTGGGAGGAGCCCGAACGTCCTGCGCCTGAGTGGGAGGAGCCCGAACGTCCACAGCCCGAGTGGGAGGAGCCCGAACGTCCACAGCCCGAGTGGGAGGAGTCGGTGCGTCCACGTCCCAAGAGGGAGGAGTCGGTGCGTCCACGTCCCAAGAGGGAGGAGTCGGTGCGTCCACGGCCCAAAAGGGAGGAGTCGGTGCGTCCACGGCCCGAGAGGGAGGAGTCGGTGCGTCCACGGCCCGAGAGGGAGGAGTCGGTGCGTCCACGGCCCGAGAGGGAGGAGTCGGTGCGTCCTGTGTCCGGAGGGGAGGAGCTGAAGGCCCAAACCCCTATTTTTTTTTGGGAGGGACGAGGGCGTGAAGCTCAGGCTCCACAGCAGCCGCTGTTTTTGCTGCTGAAGGGAGCCCAGCGGAGACGCCCGCCACCAGCTCTACCCCCGCTGTCGGAGGAGCCGGCAGCGCCACCAGCCCTACCCCCGCTGTCGGAGGAGCCGGCAGCGCCATCACCACCACCCGAGGGAGAGGAGCAGGAGCTGCCTCTGCCTCCACCACCTGAGGGAGAGGAGCAGGAGCTGCCTCTGCCTCCACCACCACCCGAGGGAGAGGAGCAGGAGCTGCCTCTGCCTCCACCACCACCCGAGGGAGAGGAGCAGGAGCTGCCTCTGCCTCCACCACCTGAGGGAGAGGAGCAGGAGCTGCCTCTGCCTCCACCACCACCCGAGGGAGAGGAGCAGGAGCTGCCTCTGCCTCCACCACCCGAGGGAGAGGAGCAGGAGCTGCCTCTGCCTCCACCACCACCCGAGGGAGAGGAGCAGGAGCTGCCTCTGCCTCCACCACCCGAGGGAGAGGAGCAGGAGCTGCCTCTGCCTCCACCACCACCACCCGAGGGAGAGGAGCAGGAGCTGCCTCTGCCTCCACCACCACCACCCGAGGGAGAGGAGCAGGAGCTGCCTCTGCCTCCACCACCACCCGAGGGAGAGGAGCAGGAGCTTCCTCTGCCTCCACCACCACCACCCGAGGGAGAGGAGCAGGAGCTGCCTCTGCTTCCACCACCCGAGGGAGAGGAGCAGGAGCTGCCTCTGCCTCCACCACCACCACCCGAGGGAGAGGAGCAGGAGCTGCCTCTGCTTCCACCACCCGAGGGAGAGGAGCAGGAGCTGCCTCTGCCTCCACCACCACCACCACCCGAGGGAGAGGAGCAGGAGCTGCCTCTGCCTCCACCTCCCGAGGGTCCGCTGCTGCTGCCGTCGCCTGAGGTCATCGAGGGTCCTGCTTCGCCTGGGGTCGCCGGGGCCTCTGCTTTGCCTCGGGTCGCTACACTGTGGCCGGAGCTCCATGAAGGGGAGCTGCCGGCCATAAAGAAAGAGGGGGAGGTCAGGAGACCAGCTGCACTTTCGCGGCAGCAGATAGTGTGGCTGAAGCCCCGGAAGAGGGAGCTGCCAGCCACGAACAATTGGGGGGTGCCAGACATTCCACCATGGCCACCCCCAGAAACAACTTGCTTCCCCCTCTTCCGGGACTTTGGGACTGAGGGGGGAGGTGGCCATTGAGGCCATGTGTGCGTTGCACAAGGGGGGGTATATGTGGCAAAGTGCCCCCCCCTGTGTATGTTATGTTACGTGTTGTGTGTAAATGTTGGTGTATAGGCATTGGTACACGGGATATAAGCGGTCTGTGTTTCACGTGTGTGTAAATTGTATATTTGTATTTATGTCATGTTCATCGTTTAGAGTTTACGTGGCAGGAGATGTATATGTATACATAAGCATAGGCAAATTGTAAGCATGGCAAATTCTTTGTTGAGATTTAGTAATGTCTTTCTCAAAGAGACCCAAGTGTAAATGTTTGTCGTAAGCACCATGGATAATAGCATTTTCATAATGTCCCGTGACAAGAAATTACATCTAAAATACAAATGTATTTTTTTCAGATTTGTAAAAAAAGACCTGCTTCTCCTGGTGTTGTATCCTTGCTGGACGGAGATGGTGAAGATGCTGGAGGCGGCCAAGCCAGCACAGTATGGGGTAGATTTGACAAGGGACAAGAAAAGGTAATTAGAATTACAACGTGATGTTTAGGAACCTGCATTAGAGAGACAGATAGATTCAAATTATTATTTTTCTCTGTCCCCTTACATTTGTATGCTGTTTGAAATCATATTTTTGTAATAATCTGTGTTCAGGATATGCCATAGACCTAGGTTAGATGAGCCAAAATGTCTTTATATCAGTAGTAACTGTGTTTAGCCAGGTATACAATCGGAAACTTAATTCCCTTTGAGTTATTGTCTATGTTTGGTACACAGCTTATCTTCCTGATTTTATTTTTATTTTTTTTAACTTAGGTTCCATTACCAGTGCTGTCCCATAAAAATGAACCATTTTCCTGCCACATTGTTTCACCCTCTGGACATATCAATGATTCAGATCTTTTACACATATCCATCTTATATGGATGTTTTGTGTTTTGTTTATAAAAAATGTGTAAAGGACTAGGGGTTGTGGTGTTTGTCTGAAGTAAGAGAGTGGTGGTGTAACATCAAATCATTTGCAGCACGAATAAGTCACAGTCACTGGCCATGTCATGCACACTTATTTCTAACTCATTGGTTGATCGAAAATAAGTTTAACATGCAATGGAGTAGTTCATTGGTTTTATACGCTCCCTTTAAAGATGTAATAAACAATCTCATCCAGTGGGATCTCTTTTCAGAGTGTGCAGTAGCAGAAGGGGATTGTGGGAATGTGTGGAGCTAAGGAAGGTAGAAGGAGATGCGCAGTAGAAACCCTGGGATATGTTTACACAATGAACTAATTTGTGGATGAATATTGTTGGTGTTAATTAAAGTTAATAAGACAAAATACCAGGTGGGGGCATGTGGCAAAGTGCCCCCCCCTGTGTATGTTATGTTACGTGTTGTGTGTAAATGTTGGTGTATAGGCATTGGTACACGGGATATAAGCGGTCTGTGTTTCACGTGTGTGTAAATTGTATATTTGTATTTAGGCACGGGGATGGCACATCACATCACGTGCAAGTAAAAAGTAATATGTGAGCACGGGGAATTGCACTTTAATTAATTCACGTGCAGTTGTACCGAGATTACAATTGAATGATTGACTAGCAATCGAATCTCGGTACAACTGCATAAAGCTGCATGTTTTCACTCACTGGGGGTTGGTGTTCGGTGAGTGGAGAACGGGTTAGGAGACGGAGGGTATTATAAAGTAAAATAATAGTAAAAGAAGCTCACCGTGTTTGTCTGTGTAGTTCGTTTTGTTTGTCTGTTTATTTTGGCTCAAGTGCCGTGTCCTGTTTTGTGTTCTGTTTGTTAAACTTTTTTATTTATTTGTTATTAAACGCTGAGTGCAACCATCGCACTCAGTTTCTCTCATCATCACCGTCTGTCTGTGTGTTTCTCTCTCTGGTCTGAGTTCCTCCCTGCAGCCGTCTTTGTCACACGTGGTGTCAGAACCGGGACAACAGCGCCTCCAGGGCTCAGGCCAGAGCGGGAACCGCAGTTTTTTTTGTGGAAAAGTAAATAAAAAAAAAAAAAAAAAAAAAAATGGAAGGCTGGAACTGGAGAGACGGCTGCAGTGAGCTGGAGGATCTCCTCGGCAGGTTGGAGGACCAAGGTTGGTGCCTTGCCTGCGGGGTGTATGGGCACACGGTGGCTGTCTGCCCCTTCCAGGAAGAGGAGGAGGAACCAGCCCAAAGGAGGAAGGTGAGCAGAAGGAGGCAGAGAGGGGGAAAAGTGAGGAGGAAGCAGAGGGAGCCAAGGTGGTGCACCATGTGCATTGCTTATGGGCATGAGGACGAGGACTGCCCAGAGCAGGAGCCAGGGGAGGAGGAGCCCGAACGTCCTGCGCCTGAGTGGGAGGAGCCCGAACGTCCTGCGCCTGAGTGGGAGGAGCCCGAACGTCCTGCGCCTGAGTGGGAGGAGCCCGAACGTCCTGCGCCTGAGTGGGAGGAGCCCGAACGTCCACAGCCCGAGTGGGAGGAGCCCGAACGTCCACAGCCCGAGTGGGAGGAGTCGGTGCGTCCACGTCCCAAGAGGGAGGAGTCGGTGCGTCCACGTCCCAAGAGGGAGGAGTCGGTGCGTCCACGGCCCAAAAGGGAGGAGTCGGTGCGTCCACGGCCCGAGAGGGAGGAGTCGGTGCGTCCACGGCCCGAGAGGGAGGAGTCGGTGCGTCCACGGCCCGAGAGGGAGGAGTCGGTGCGTCCTGTGTCCGGAGGGGAGGAGCTGAAGGCCCAAACCCCTATTTTTTTTTGGGAGGGACGAGGGCGTGAAGCTCAGGCTCCACAGCAGCCGCTGTTTTTGCTGCTGAAGGGAGCCCAGCGGAGACGCCCGCCACCAGCTCTACCCCCGCTGTCGGAGGAGCCGGCAGCGCCACCAGCCCTACCCCCGCTGTCGGAGGAGCCGGCAGCGCCATCACCACCACCCGAGGGAGAGGAGCAGGAGCTGCCTCTGCCTCCACCACCTGAGGGAGAGGAGCAGGAGCTGCCTCTGCCTCCACCACCACCCGAGGGAGAGGAGCAGGAGCTGCCTCTGCCTCCACCACCACCCGAGGGAGAGGAGCAGGAGCTGCCTCTGCCTCCACCACCTGAGGGAGAGGAGCAGGAGCTGCCTCTGCCTCCACCACCACCCGAGGGAGAGGAGCAGGAGCTGCCTCTGCCTCCACCACCCGAGGGAGAGGAGCAGGAGCTGCCTCTGCCTCCACCACCACCCGAGGGAGAGGAGCAGGAGCTGCCTCTGCCTCCACCACCCGAGGGAGAGGAGCAGGAGCTGCCTCTGCCTCCACCACCACCACCCGAGGGAGAGGAGCAGGAGCTGCCTCTGCCTCCACCACCACCACCCGAGGGAGAGGAGCAGGAGCTGCCTCTGCCTCCACCACCACCCGAGGGAGAGGAGCAGGAGCTTCCTCTGCCTCCACCACCACCACCCGAGGGAGAGGAGCAGGAGCTGCCTCTGCTTCCACCACCCGAGGGAGAGGAGCAGGAGCTGCCTCTGCCTCCACCACCACCACCCGAGGGAGAGGAGCAGGAGCTGCCTCTGCTTCCACCACCCGAGGGAGAGGAGCAGGAGCTGCCTCTGCCTCCACCACCACCACCACCCGAGGGAGAGGAGCAGGAGCTGCCTCTGCCTCCACCTCCCGAGGGTCCGCTGCTGCTGCCGTCGCCTGAGGTCATCGAGGGTCCTGCTTCGCCTGGGGTCGCCGGGGCCTCTGCTTTGCCTCGGGTCGCTACACTGTGGCCGGAGCTCCATGAAGGGGAGCTGCCGGCCATAAAGAAAGAGGGGGAGGTCAGGAGACCAGCTGCACTTTCGCGGCAGCAGATAGTGTGGCTGAAGCCCCGGAAGAGGGAGCTGCCAGCCACGAACAATTGGGGGGTGCCAGACATTCCACCATGGCCACCCCCAGAAACAACTTGCTTCCCCCTCTTCCGGGACTTTGGGACTGAGGGGGGAGGTGGCCATTGAGGCCATGTGTGCGTTGCACAAGGGGGGGTATATGTGGCAAAGTGCCCCCCCCTGTGTATGTTATGTTACGTGTTGTGTGTAAATGTTGGTGTATAGGCATTGGTACACGGGATATAAGCGGTCTGTGTTTCACGTGTGTGTAAATTGTATATTTGTATTTATGTCATGTTCATCGTTTAGAGTTTACGTGGCAGGAGATGTATATGTATACATAAGCATAGGCAAATTGTAAGCATGGCAAATTCTTTGTTGAGATTTAGTAATGTCTTTCTCAAAGAGACCCAAGTGTAAATGTTTGTCGTAAGCACCATGGATAATAGCATTTTCATAATGTCCCGTGACAAGAAATTACATCTAAAATACAAATGTATTTTTTTCAGATTTGTAAAAAAAGACCTGCTTCTCCTGGTGTTGTATCCTTGCTGGACGGAGATGGTGAAGATGCTGGAGGCGGCCAAGCCAGCACAGTATGGGGTAGATTTGACAAGGGACAAGAAAAGGTAATTAGAATTACAACGTGATGTTTAGGAACCTGCATTAGAGAGACAGATAGATTCAAATTATTATTTTTCTCTGTCCCCTTACATTTGTATGCTGTTTGAAATCATATTTTTGTAATAATCTGTGTTCAGGATATGCCATAGACCTAGGTTAGATGAGCCAAAATGTCTTTATATCAGTAGTAACTGTGTTTAGCCAGGTATACAATCGGAAACTTAATTCCCTTTGAGTTATTGTCTATGTTTGGTACACAGCTTATCTTCCTGATTTTATTTTTATTTTTTTTAACTTAGGTTCCATTACCAGTGCTGTCCCATAAAAATGAACCATTTTCCTGCCACATTGTTTCACCCTCTGGACATATCAATGATTCAGATCTTTTACACATATCCATCTTATATGGATGTTTTGTGTTTTGTTTATAAAAAATGTGTAAAGGACTAGGGGTTGTGGTGTTTGTCTGAAGTAAGAGAGTGGTGGTGTAACATCAAATCATTTGCAGCACGAATAAGTCACAGTCACTGGCCATGTCATGCACACTTATTTCTAACTCATTGGTTGATCGAAAATAAGTTTAACATGCAATGGAGTAGTTCATTGGTTTTATACGCTCCCTTTAAAGATGTAATAAACAATCTCATCCAGTGGGATCTCTTTTCAGAGTGTGCAGTAGCAGAAGGGGATTGTGGGAATGTGTGGAGCTAAGGAAGGTAGAAGGAGATGCGCAGTAGAAACCCTGGGATATGTTTACACAATGAACTAATTTGTGGATGAATATTGTTGGTGTTAATTAAAGTTAATAAGACAAAATACCAGGTGGGGGCATGTGGCAAAGTGCCCCCCCCTGTGTATGTTATGTTACGTGTTGTGTGTAAATGTTGGTGTATAGGCATTGGTACACGGGATATAAGCGGTCTGTGTTTCACGTGTGTGTAAATTGTATATTTGTATTTAGGCACGGGGATGGCACATCACATCACGTGCAAGTAAAAAGTAATATGTGAGCACGGGGAATTGCACTTTAATTAATTCACGTGCAGTTGTACCGAGATTACAATTGAATGATTGACTAGCAATCGAATCTCGGTACAACTGCATAAAGCTGCATGTTTTCACTCACTGGGGGTTGGTGTTCGGTGAGTGGAGAACGGGTTAGGAGACGGAGGGTATTATAAAGTAAAATAATAGTAAAAGAAGCTCACCGTGTTTGTCTGTGTAGTTCGTTTTGTTTGTCTGTTTATTTTGGCTCAAGTGCCGTGTCCTGTTTTGTGTTCTGTTTGTTAAACTTTTTTATTTATTTGTTATTAAACGCTGAGTGCAACCATCGCACTCAGTTTCTCTCATCATCACCGTCTGTCTGTGTGTTTCTCTCTCTGGTCTGAGTTCCTCCCTGCAGCCGTCTTTGTCACACGTGGTGTCAGAACCGGGACAACAGCGCCTCCAGGGCTCAGGCCAGAGCGGGAACCGCAGTTTTTTTTGTGGAAAAGTAAATAAAAAAAAAAAAAAAAAAAAATGGAAGGCTGGAACTGGAGAGACGGCTGCAGTGAGCTGGAGGATCTCCTCGGCAGGTTGGAGGACCAAGGTTGGTGCCTTGCCTGCGGGGTGTATGGGCACACGGTGGCTGTCTGCCCCTTCCAGGAAGAGGAGGAGGAACCAGCCCAAAGGAGGAAGGTGAGCAGAAGGAGGCAGAGAGGGGGAAAAGTGAGGAGGAAGCAGAGGGAGCCAAGGTGGTGCACCATGTGCATTGCTTATGGGCATGAGGACGAGGACTGCCCAGAGCAGGAGCCAGGGGAGGAGGAGCCCGAACGTCCTGCGCCTGAGTGGGAGGAGCCCGAACGTCCTGCGCCTGAGTGGGAGGAGCCCGAACGTCCACAGCCCGAGTGGGAGGAGCCCGAACGTCCACAGCCCGAGTGGGAGGAGTCGGTGCGTCCACGTCCCAAGAGGGAGGAGTCGGTGCGTCCACGTCCCAAGAGGGAGGAGTCGGTGCGTCCACGGCCCAAAAGGGAGGAGTCGGTGCGTCCACGGCCCGAGAGGGAGGAGTCGGTGCGTCCACGGCCCGAGAGGGAGGAGTCGGTGCGTCCACGGCCCGAGAGGGAGGAGTCGGTGCGTCCTGTGTCCGGAGGGGAGGAGCTGAAGGCCCAAACCCCTATTTTTTTTTTGGGAGGGACGAGGGCGTGAAGCTCAGGCTCCACAGCAGCCGCTGTTTTTGCTGCTGAAGGGAGCCCAGCGGAGACGCCCGCCACCAGCTCTACCCCCGCTGTCGGAGGAGCCGGCAGCGCCACCAGCCCTACCCCCGCTGTCGGAGGAGCCGGCAGCGCCATCACCACCACCCGAGGGAGAGGAGCAGGAGCTGCCTCTGCCTCCACCACCTGAGGGAGAGGAGCAGGAGCTGCCTCTGCCTCCACCACCACCCGAGGGAGAGGAGCAGGAGCTGCCTCTGCCTCCACCACCACCCGAGGGAGAGGAGCAGGAGCTGCCTCTGCCTCCACCACCTGAGGGAGAGGAGCAGGAGCTGCCTCTGCCTCCACCACCACCCGAGGGAGAGGAGCAGGAGCTGCCTCTGCCTCCACCACCCGAGGGAGAGGAGCAGGAGCTGCCTCTGCCTCCACCACCACCCGAGGGAGAGGAGCAGGAGCTGCCTCTGCCTCCACCACCACCCGAGGGAGAGGAGCAGGAGCTGCCTCTGCCTCCACCACCCGAGGGAGAGGAGCAGGAGCTGCCTCTGCCTCCACCACCACCACCCGAGGGAGAGGAGCAGGAGCTGCCTCTGCCTCCACCACCACCACCCGAGGGAGAGGAGCAGGAGCTGCCTCTGCCTCCACCACCACCCGAGGGAGAGGAGCAGGAGCTTCCTCTGCCTCCACCACCACCACCCGAGGGAGAGGAGCAGGAGCTGCCTCTGCTTCCACCACCCGAGGGAGAGGAGCAGGAGCTGCCTCTGCCTCCACCACCACCACCCGAGGGAGAGGAGCAGGAGCTGCCTCTGCTTCCACCACCCGAGGGAGAGGAGCAGGAGCTGCCTCTGCCTCCACCACCACCACCACCCGAGGGAGAGGAGCAGGAGCTGCCTCTGCCTCCACCTCCCGAGGGTCCGCTGCTGCTGCCGTCGCCTGAGGTCATCGAGGGTCCTGCTTCGCCTGGGGTCGCCGGGGCCTCTGCTTTGCCTCGGGTCGCTACACTGTGGCCGGAGCTCCATGAAGGGGAGCTGCCGGCCATAAAGAAAGAGGGGGAGGTCAGGAGACCAGCTGCACTTTCGCGGCAGCAGATAGTGTGGCTGAAGCCCCGGAAGAGGGAGCTGCCAGCCACGAACAATTGGGGGGTGCCAGACATTCCACCATGGCCACCCCCAGAAACAACTTGCTTCCCCCTCTTCCGGGACTTTGGGACTGAGGGGGGAGGTGGCCATTGAGGCCATGTGTGCGTTGCACAAGGGGGGGTATATGTGGCAAAGTGCCCCCCCCTGTGTATGTTATGTTACGTGTTGTGTGTAAATGTTGGTGTATAGGCATTGGTACACGGGATATAAGCGGTCTGTGTTTCACGTGTGTGTAAATTGTATATTTGTATTTATGTCATGTTCATCGTTTAGAGTTTACGTGGCAGGAGATGTATATGTATACATAAGCATAGGCAAATTGTAAGCATGGCAAATTCTTTGTTGAGATTTAGTAATGTCTTTCTCAAAGAGACCCAAGTGTAAATGTTTGTCGTAAGCACCATGGATAATAGCATTTTCATAATGTCCCGTGACAAGAAATTACATCTAAAATACAAATGTATTTTTTTCAGATTTGTAAAAAAAGACCTGCTTCTCCTGGTGTTGTATCCTTGCTGGACGGAGATGGTGAAGATGCTGGAGGCGGCCAAGCCAGCACAGTATGGGGTAGATTTGACAAGGGACAAGAAAAGGTAATTAGAATTACAACGTGATGTTTAGGAACCTGCATTAGAGAGACAGATAGATTCAAATTATTATTTTTCTCTGTCCCCTTACATTTGTATGCTGTTTGAAATCATATTTTTGTAATAATCTGTGTTCAGGATATGCCATAGACCTAGGTTAGATGAGCCAAAATGTCTTTATATCAGTAGTAACTGTGTTTAGCCAGGTATACAATCGGAAACTTAATTCCCTTTGAGTTATTGTCTATGTTTGGTACACAGCTTATCTTCCTGATTTTATTTTTATTTTTTTTAACTTAGGTTCCATTACCAGTGCTGTCCCATAAAAATGAACCATTTTCCTGCCACATTGTTTCACCCTCTGGACATATCAATGATTCAGATCTTTTACACATATCCATCTTATATGGATGTTTTGTGTTTTGTTTATAAAAAATGTGTAAAGGACTAGGGGTTGTGGTGTTTGTCTGAAGTAAGAGAGTGGTGGTGTAACATCAAATCATTTGCAGCACGAATAAGTCACAGTCACTGGCCATGTCATGCACACTTATTTCTAACTCATTGGTTGATCGAAAATAAGTTTAACATGCAATGGAGTAGTTCATTGGTTTTATACGCTCCCTTTAAAGATGTAATAAACAATCTCATCCAGTGGGATCTCTTTTCAGAGTGTGCAGTAGCAGAAGGGGATTGTGGGAATGTGTGGAGCTAAGGAAGGTAGAAGGAGATGCGCAGTAGAAACCCTGGGATATGTTTACACAATGAACTAATTTGTGGATGAATATTGTTGGTGTTAATTAAAGTTAATAAGACAAAATACCAGGTGGGGGCATGTGGCAAAGTGCCCCCCCCTGTGTATGTTATGTTACGTGTTGTGTGTAAATGTTGGTGTATAGGCATTGGTACATGGGATATAAGCGGTCTGTGTTTCACGTGTGTGTAAATTGTATATTTGTATTTAGGCACGGGGATGGCACATCACATCACGTGCAAGTAAAAAGTAATATGTGAGCACGGGGAATTGCACTTTAATTAATTCACGTGCAGTTGTACCGAGATTACAATTGAATGATTGACTAGCAATCGAATCTCGGTACAACTGCATAAAGCTGCATGTTTTCACTCACTGGGGGTTGGTGTTCGGTGAGTGGAGAACGGGTTAGGAGACGGAGGGTATTATAAAGTAAAATAATAGTAAAAGAAGCTCACCGTGTTTGTCTGTGTAGTTCGTTTTGTTTGTCTGTTTATTTTGGCTCAAGTGCCGTGTCCTGTTTTGTGTTCTGTTTGTTAAACTTTTTTATTTATTTGTTATTAAACGCTGAGTGCAACCATCGCACTCAGTTTCTCTCATCATCACCGTCTGTCTGTGTGTTTCTCTCTCTGGTCTGAGTTCCTCCCTGCAGCCGTCTTTGTCACACGTGGTGTCAGAACCGGGACAACAGCGCCTCCAGGGCTCAGGCCAGAGCGGGAACCGCAGTTTTTTTTGTGGAAAAGTAAATAAAAAAAAAAAAAAAAAAAAAATGGAAGGCTGGAACTGGAGAGACGGCTGCAGTGAGCTGGAGGATCTCCTCGGCAGGTTGGAGGACCAAGGTTGGTGCCTTGCCTGCGGGGTGTATGGGCACACGGTGGCTGTCTGCCCCTTCCAGGAAGAGGAGGAGGAACCAGCCCAAAGGAGGAAGGTGAGCAGAAGGAGGCAGAGAGGGGGAAAAGTGAGGAGGAAGCAGAGGGAGC
>NW_026708835.1:0-33463 GCF_902713425.1 Acipenser ruthenus
GGAAGACAAATCTCCGTCCCAGTCTCAGGTCTTTTGCAGACTCCATCAGGTTTTCTTCCAGAATGGTCCTGTATTTGGCTCCATCCATCTTCCCATCAATTTTAACCATCTTCCCTGTCCCTGCTGAAGAAAAGCAGGCCCAAACCATGATGCTGCCACCACCATGTTTGACAGTGGGGATGGTGTGTTCAGGGTGATGAGCTGTGTTGCTTTTACGCCAAACATAACGTTTTGCATTGTTGCCAAAAAGTTCGATTTTGGTTTCATCTGACCAGAGCACCTTCTTCCACATGTTTGGTGTGTCTCCCAGGTGGGCTTGTGGCAAACTGTAAACGACACTTTTTATGGATATCTTTAAGAAATGGCTTTCTTCTTGCCACTCTTCCATAAAGGCCAGATTTGTGCAGTATACGACTGATTGTTGTCCTATGGACAGAGTCTCCCACCTCAGCTGTAGATCTCTGCAGTTCATCCAGAGTGATCATGGGCCTCTTGGCTGCATCTCTGATCAGTCTTCTCCTTGTATGAGCTGAAAGTTTAGAGGGACGGCCAGGTCTTGGTAGATTTGCAGTGGTCTGATACTCCTTCCATTTCAATATTATCGCTTGCACAGTGCTCCTTGGGATGTTTAAAGCTTGGGAAATCTTTTTGTATCCAAATCCGGCTTTTAAACTTCTCCACAACAGTATCTCGGACCTGCCTGGTGTGTTCCTTGTTCTTCATGATGCTCTCTGCGCTTTAAACGGACCTCTGAGACTATCACAGTGCAGGTGCATTTATACGGAGACTTGATTACACACAGGTGGATTCTATTTATCATCATTAGTCATTTAGGTCAACATTGGATCATTCAGAGATCCTCACTGAACTTCTGGAGAGAGTTTGCTGCACTGAAAGTAAAGGGGCTGAATAATTTTGCACGCCCAATTTTTCAGTTTTTTATTTGTTAAAAAAGTTTGAAATATCCAATAAATTTCGTTCCACTTCATGATTGTGTCCCACTTGTTGTTGATTCTTCACAAAAAATTACAGTTTCATATCTTTATGTTTGAAGCCTGAAATGTGGCAAAAGGTCGCAAAGTTCAAGGGGGCCGAATACTTTCGCAAGGCACTGTATATATATATATATATATATATATATATATATATATATATATATATATATATATATATATATTTTCACATACATACATACATTCATACATATACACATCATCTTTCTCTGCCCTTCAGAAAGCCAAATCAAGCGGAGATTAGACCTCCCGTTTTGGTCCTCCAGTTCAGCCAGAGAGGACTGTAGAGAAGAAATATCCTGTATAGCAGCTTTGATCTCGTTCCTGTCCTGCCACTGCACTTTCTGCATAATGTTGACTCTCTTATTGAGCGTCTGCATCATGGTGGCGATCGCATCCATTTTGTGTTCTGCCTCCAGCAAGTTACTACGTATAGAGTCCATGTCAGAGCGTAGGGCCCCGAAGTCTAGACATTAATTCCTTCAGCTCACCGACAGCCCCTGAGAGCAGGTCACCCATCACCTCCCAGCACACAGATGTGTGAGACAGAAAACTGTTGAGATTCTATTTGCAACTCAGAAGCTGAACCCGACGTGTGCGTGTCCTCCATTGTGAGTTTCCTTCTGAGTTTCTCTTCTCTAGTTTTGTTCGACGGAGAAGGGATATTTGCATCCATTGCATCTGCCGCTCATTTGACAGGGGTTTCCATTAAAAAAAAAAAAAGTTGCTTATTATGCGTTTATAAAAGAATATAGATCAGTGTCTACGAGACCATCTTCAATTAGCGCAAACCAGAAGTGAGACAAACTTTTACATTTAGCTTTGTTTTGTTTTCTTTTCCTTATTAAATCCAGCAGTAGGATTACCATTGTTGGTACCCTAGCACTGGGGCCTGTGTCGTTATTAAATTTGCACGCCTCTGCGGCGTGTCAACACCCAATGTTCTGTGTCTGATTAAGTATTATTCAGACAACCCATGTATGTAACATCGCCCTGTTACACACCAACACTCCAATTTTATAAAAAGATTCATTCATCTGAATAAGGACGTTTGGCACAAGCAAATTGCCATGCCACACAAAACTTGTCATCAAATCAGCTTCTTTACTGAACGCTGAAAGGAGCATCTGCTGACTGCTGAGGCATGCTTTAAAGAGGCCAGCTTGTTTCTTCTCAAGTCTGATCCAGGAGGACAGTCAGATGAAAATATGTTTTGATTTGTTTCATAAAGACATTTGTGGCGGCTCGCCGTGTACAGACTACAGTGTGTAAGCGATTTGTTGCAGATAAGAAACAAGTTTACCGCTGTTTTCAGTGAAAGCAAACTCTTCCTCCCATTCTGGTTTAAAGCCTCATGCTTTCATTTATTACTCGTGTAGGGTTCGCTCAATGCCATTGTCTCCACGAATCGAACAATTATGAATTTGACTTTCAACTGCACATCTGGCTTTCACTCGAGGTGACAGAAATACACATGCGTCAGAGAACTGTGTCAAAAGTCATCAAGTGATGAAATGTTGTTGTAGTGAACATGCAGTCTCAAAGAAACAGAAGAGAGAGAATGGGAGAGAAGAAAGAATAATTAACACCAATTAATACAGAGAACAAAATTAATTAGTTGTGTTTATTTTTACTTTTTCTCTCATTTCGTTTCTGTTTATTATTCTTTCTTCAGTTCACTTGAGCCGCAAAGTGTACATCACCCAGAATTTTAGAATTTTACTGGGAGCCGCATTTGAACTGCCCAGGAGCCGTCGTTTGGCCACCTCTGTACTATAATAATAATAATAATAATAATAATAATAATAATAATAATAATAATAATAACAGCTTATCATTCTCTGTGTATTTTATTTGTTGTAACAAGATGGATAAACAAGATGGATAAACCCAGTAACAAAATATTTAGACCCCTTTTAGAGCTTTACTGAATTAGAATTTGGGATTTAAATAATAGTTTTAAAAACTCAATACATTAAGTCACAAAATGACTATGTCTGTGGGAACCAACATAATTTTAACACAAATCCTTTGAATATCTCACTGTCATTGATTGGTATTTTTTTTAAAAACACTCCTTATTTGCCCTTTTTGAAAAAAAAAAATGTGAAGATCTGATAGAACATTACATTTCACAGACTCCTCTGAGGTGATCTCTTATGAATTTAATGTCTCTCTCTCTTTTATTGTATTTGTACTTTCTTCCTCTGAGAAAACACCCTGCTGACCGAGGAGTACGTGTTGACAGGTAGAGACTGTGGGGATAATGTGCAGCTGCTCCAGTCTGCCTCTCCCAGCAGGTGTTTTCATTAGGCAGACTTGTTTGGAGAGCCCAACAATAGAGAAGGTGGTAAAACAGGGAAATTCATCTATGAAACCAAATAAAAATGTTTAAATGCAAAGCAATAAAACTGATTCTTTCGAATTGGAAATATATGACATAACTAAAATAGCAATTTACTGAATGACCATTCGTGGTATACGTTTTTTATTCCCACAGGAGGATGTCCCAGTAAATCACAAGCCCAGAGAGGGCCAAGTGGTTTATGTAAGGACATCCTAATGGGAATAAAAATCGTATACCACAAATGATCATTCAGTATTCTGTTTATACTACAATTATATATTTGAAATAAATAGCAATACAATTTATAAATGTTTTATATTAAATCAATTAATTCAGGGATTATTTTACCTGGCAGATCTTCTGAATTTTGAACCCGTTACAAACGTTTTTTTAGACAGTATCTTGAGCTCAGTCTGTCAATTTGCAGCCTCTCTGTTGTTTCCTACCGTTACTGGTGTTAAGGTAAGGATACAACCTGTTTGGATAAGACAGGCAGATCGGTAACTGACATTTCTTGATCAAACTCATTCTCAAAGAAACAACAATAGAAATATGAAATTATTTCAGACATTTTAAAGTTGTGAAAAAACATGTATCACAGCTTCATCCTGAATTTCAGCAGCACACCACTGGATTGGAATGTAAACAAAGACACATTCTAAACTATCCTGGTCAGCATGGTATCCCACTTGAGTGGGTTAAATTAAGTAAAGTGATGGTTCTGGCATGGAACTCACTTTAACCTTAGATCAAATCATCTAACTATCAAGCATATGTTAGACACTTTCAATACCAGACTAAATCGTCAATCGCATAGCTAGTTTCCTTATTCGTCCCTCGATAAACAATATGTCTAATGATTGGCAAGGAAATTATTTACAGTTTACCTCAATCCACTACTTCCCTGCTGTGTGCCTCCTCCTCCCCAGCCTCCACCTGGTTTTTTGGCAATTATCCTGCCTCTGTGTATATGAAACCCCCTATGGCCAGCCTCTCCACTTATCTACAAGCTAATTTCACAGAACAATGAAAACAGGCAGGAGGCAGTCAAGCAAAAATTGCTCTCCCCTGATATTTGGACCAATTTTCATTGATTGTCCTAGAACATGTAGTCCCGCTTTTAAACCGAAATACTGTCCCCTGTAAATAGTGTCTACAGACATATTTTATTGTCCATGTTGTTAATTCATCCAGAGGCAAATGCTCCAGGAGGATCTACTGTACATATAATTCGAATCCCAACCCTAAATGTTTAGCTTAATCCTAACCATAAAGTCACTATCAGATTGTAAATTTGCTATTCAGTACCTCAGCACGTCGATTGGAATATTATTCTCTGTATCACAGATGCTATTTGAGAGGTGTCCCCTGAGAATTTAGTATTAGATGAATCAATAATCTGCTCCTAAACAGGATATACCAACCATTGTCTCCTGCTAAACTGTGTCTCCTTGCAAATGAGACACAGGTTGTTGATTCATCTCTATGAAGCCAATCAAAAAAGCAAGACCTACTTTTTTTCAGCTTCAAATACAGCACCTCAAGTCCTGGCAGAGAAGGAGCTGTGGATGACATGTGGACTGAAGGCTGCATAATTTTACGTCCTTCTACTGAGACATGTAGGTTATGGTTATGACTCTGTGAGGCAGTTGTGATTCTTAAGTGCTTGCTTTTATTGTACTGTACCCTATGCTTTAGTGCTGCTGTCAGCAAGTTAAATGATACACTTTAGTTTGACAATCCCACCATTGCGAGAGAAGGAAATGTACTTCTTCAAACAGTGCATTGTTTGATATCTCTTTTTGGTAAATGTGAGGCAGGGTTTTAAATTTTGATATATAGAAAACCTTAGACAAAGAGAGATGATGCTGAGCAACAGTGTGCAAAAATGTCTTTAAAGTTGAAAAGCTGAAAGGCAAGTGTCTGACCCAATGAAAATCTCTTACACAGCACAGTCAATCAATGACAGTAAGATAAGGCATTTTAACTTCCTTAATTAGCATTTCACAGTTAAAAAAAAAAATGCAAACAAAATACAGGCTTGTCTGTATTTGTGGTTATAGCTTTTGAACTCATCTCACCAACATCAGAATCCGTAATGGCAGTCCATCACACATCACTGTCTGATACAATTTCTTGAGACAAATGCCGACTCCATCATGTTGTGAGGTAAACATTTGTACAGTTTATATCATTCTTAGTTTAGGTATGTTTTTACTTTTTTTTTTTTTTTACAAGTATGTTTGTCTTTTTTTCTATGCGTCTTTTTAAAAAGTGTTTGTTTTCAATTAGGGCAACAATGGTAGAATGCGATTATTGCCTTACACCAGTGCGGTTTTGGGAAAAATCAAGCTGAGTAAGTTGGTTGAAGCACTCTCATGGCATAATGACGATGAACTGAACATTTATACAATGTTTTGTCTGTCTGCTTGATAATTAAAGCAGCATTCCCATTCTTCATTTGCACATTTTCCATTCATACTAAATTTTGATCCTTATTATTTGGCGTACATTCATGTGGGTCATACTGGGAGCAGCAGGACACATGAACAGTCACGTCATCTCCCTATGGGGAAAAAAATCTGGCCTTCTGTACTGCGCAGCTCACAGTAAGAAGCAATATGCTGACTACAAATAGAAGACTAATGAACATTGAGGAAAACCAAATACCAAAAGGCCAAAACCCTTACAATCATTTCCAAAAGTTTTATTGTAAATGTGCACAGTCATTTTGCAGTTTACCATTTCCCTTGCTATACTCTGCATTTATCATGCTTTGTTTAACCAATCTTATTCTTTTATGTTCTTTTATGTTTTTAAAATGTACTTTGCTATTATTTTTCCAAGGTAAACTCTTTGTTGACTGAACTAAAAAAAAAACCTGCATTTTCTTAAAAAACAGTTGCATATTTGCACGAGATTGTTCTGGTTTTGTGATTTTTTAATTGTATGCAAAGGTTCTACCAGTTGAAAACACAACCAATCAATGATGAATCCATTACCCATCTGCTGACAAGGCTTTACGTGTGTCCTGATTCCTTTCAGGGTGAAAATGTAACCTGTGAATTGAACTATAGACTCTGATATATAAAAAACGTTATCATAGCTGATGGCTGTACGCTATATATGTTCAAATGTGATTATAGATACCTTGACTTGATTAAAAGCATATTAGAATGAGACATGCCACAGAATAGCACCATACCACATTGCTTCTTGGTAGTCGATCACTTCCTCACTCTCCATGGCCTGAGCAGCATTGACTTTAAAGTCTTACTTCTCACACCTTTAAATACTCCAGCTATGATAGCTCTGGGTCAATAAAAGTGAAATAAAAATAAGATATGTTTTAGTACAGTAGAAACTTAAAATTACTCATGGCGGATGGAGGGTGTTCATAAGTCTGAAATGCCTGTAACTCAGTGTGTTTAAAAAAGTCTTATCAAATTAACTAGCAAAATTCCTGAACTTCTAGTCTGTAACAATGGCCAGGAAGCCCATTTATGATTAAAAAAACGTGGTGGATTTGTTTTGTAACTTTGAGGTTTTACTGTACTAAAATATCCAAAATTATTTTACAAACAGCACCCCATTTATAAGATGGATGGATGGATTCCATACTCAAACTTCTGGCCCAGGAGTACTGATAATCTGCCACTTCTGTATACAAAACATCACAATATGTATCATCTATATTATAAAAATACAAAAAATCTACTTACTTTGCTTATTATACACAGGAGGGCGTACTTTTCCAAAGTGTGTCAATTTAATTTAATTGAATGTGTTTCAATATCTGACCTAGACATTTTCTTTGTCTACATTTGACCTATTAATGGTTTGGACTGAAGTGTAGTAATGAGGCTTTTAAACTGTGTTACAATTAACCACATCTCTGACAAAATCCTCAACCACACAATTATGACGACCAAGTTGGGTGTAAATTAGCTTTTAAGCAGTTCGCATTAATCAACAAAATGACACCCCATACGGTTTTAAAATCCACTCCCAACCTTCTGAAATTATGATTCACCAGTTATTTTATTCCTATAATTATCTCCCACTGAACTTGTGAGTGGAACATTTTAGTTTTCAATGACCAGAGCTGGAGGTAATTATATGGGTCTGTGATTGAGTGGTTTGCAGTGTGCAGGTGTACAAGTGATGCAGGTGCTCCAACAATGACAGACACGAAGTTCACGATTCAAAACAGTTCTTTATTTTCTCTTTGTCTGCTTGAGACCATTAAATAATAATGCTGGCTCTACACAACAATGTGTATTGCCAGCATATAAACCCCGGGGTTCAGTCCCGAAATTATAATACAAAGAACAACACACAACACAGACACGGTCACTTCTCCTGACAGTGAGTGCTCTTAGTGCAGGTGCGGTGCAAGGCAGTTATAGTGACAGTTGTGAAGTGTAGTCTGGGCTTTATGCGGGCCTGTAGCGACAGCTCCCGGATCATGTTAGCTTACAGTGACAAACACAGACAGTTCATTTCCACAAACAAACAAAACACTTAACACTCACGATGCGCTTTTCACAGTCTGTTTGCTTTCTCGGTCTTTATCATAATCACGTCAAAAGGAACAGATTACATCTTCACATCCCAATAATACCCTTAGTCACGCCACCCTGTGATAGCTAGTTCAGTCACGTCTCCTCCAATCCATGACTGACACATCGCGTACCGCATTAGGGCGCAGACTTCGGGCATTGTGACTCCGCCCCCTTCCTGGATGCCTGGCTTCCGACTGACCCTGGAATGAACTGCCAGACCATCCAGTACGGGGCACTCTGTTCCTGTTATACAGTGCCCTCACAGGTCGGGAGGGAGATTGTTGACCTAGCTTGGTCTGCATAGACCTGAACTGCTTAAAAAAAAAGAAAACAAAGTGCCCAAAAATTGGGAAAGACTATTTAGGCTTTGGTGAGAGGCGGGTGTATATTCCCAGTAGGGTGTCCTGGGGAGTGCTGCAATTAGCTTAGCACTACAATTAGTAGTCTTCCTTTCTGAGGCTTGTTTATTGGTGCATTGTCAATTTTCATATCTGTTGTCAAATCAATGTCATGTTCCTACACAGCCAATCCACCTGCATTGGCTTTGATTCTGTGTTAATAATAGGGCATTTTCAAGATGCTCCATCTGCAATAAAAGGCTTAAGGGTCTGTTGAACTGATGTATAAAAAACAGCAGTGGATCTAAAAAAAACACACATGGTGTTATAGTTTAATAAACTACTGACTTTAAAATATGTTGGTTTTGAAAATCATATTTTAATGCTACAAGTAGCAGTTGTATTGCACTATATTAACTGTGTTTATATCAATTAAATAGGACACCTAGTACAGTATCTATACTTTACTGCAACTTATCTCTCGAAATTACCACATTTATTAAACAAAAACTATATATATATATATTTCCTCTCAATTAATTTGAATTGTACCTTTAAATTTAATTGGAATAAGATTTTTTTGATACATAGGTTCCGCTTGGTTTGCAATTCCTAAGTTTTTGTTCAATAAATGTGGTAGTTTCTGTTAAAATGTTGCTTCAATGTCACTTGTTTCTCCTCAGTCGAAATTTTCCCACTACTGCACTGCTGCTGTACCACAGTAAAATAGCTATGTCAGTTAGGTACTGTCCACACCATATTTCTGCGCATATGCCAAATACGTTCCACACTGTATTTCTGCGCATATGCCAAATACGTTACTGTTCTCAAAAAACAGCATTTTTTCTTAATAATGACGTTCAGTCATCATTTGCCGATCATGCCGTTTCATTACAGACATATTGGGCTACAGCGAAATTAACTTCAAAAGTTTGAAAAATTTTAATAACGTATCGCAAATCTACAAAACAGAATGAAATTTCACACAGTTCCATTAACTCTCCATAGAACATTTTCGCCGGAGCACTCTCTAAATCCCATAATTCTCTGCGCGGCAGGTGATGGAAATAGCCAAAGCTACGATTGCCTGAAGGTAAGCCTCTCATCATGTGTACGGTGTCCATTTTAGGACATCCTCAGTCATCACCCCTCCTCGAGTCAATCCTCACCCCTCCTCGAGTCAGTCGTCACCCCTCCTCGAGTCAGTTGTCATCCCTCCTCGAGTCAATCCTCACCCCTCCTCAAATCAGTCACCCAACCTCAAGTCAAATCTCATTCCTCCTTGAGTCAGTCGTCACCCCTCTGCGAGTCAATCCTCACCCCTCCTCAAGTCAGTCCACCTCGAGTTTTTTTTTCCGGGGAGAGTGAGGGGTTGGACGGAGTCGTCTGAATCACCCAATTAAACAAGAGCAAAAAAAACTTTCAGTGCTTCCATTGGATGAAACAGATGTCAGTGTAGTTACTGATTGGTGCATACATTTTTACCTTTCTTCAGCATTTAATATGTATGCAGTAAGCATTTTAAAAAAATACTTTAAACGTTACGATGTGCAATTTCACTATTTTAATTTGTTTGGATTTAAATTGTAAGGCAAGTCTTCTCTGCATACGACATCAGACATAACCGTTTTTTGTTTATTTGTTTTTTAAACAGTTTCAATGTATTTTTTATTTATTTTAATTGTGTTATTTGAAGCGCTTTGAGATGCCTTACATGAAAAGCGCTATATAAAAATAAATGGTTTGATTGATAACCCCGTGTGAGAGGCTAGCTGCAGGGAGGACTTCAGACCAGAAAGAATCACAGAGACAGACGTACTGTGTGTAACTGAGTCGCGGCAGCGCCCAGTGTTTTAATAAACAAACAAAAGGTTTTAAACAGAAAAACAGGACACGGCACTTGAGGCCAAATAAAACAGACAAACAAAACGGACTAACACTTAACAAACGGTGGACTAACAGACAAACAAACACGGTGAGTACAATTTACATTTACTTCCTTTCACTTTTATTTACTCCTTCTCCACACCCGTTCTCCACTCATCGAACACACAACCCAGAGTGAATGAAACGTGCATCTATATATACAATTGTGCTGGGATTCAATTACTAATTAATTATTCACTTGAATCCCAGCACGTGAATTAATTATGTGCAACCTCGTACTCACATATTAATTACTTTAAATGCACGTGAAGTGCAATCCTCGTGCCTAAATACAATTAACATTTTAAATAACTTGTGCTGCACACACCCATCTATATCCCATGCAGCTATATCTATACACCAACATTAATACACGTAACATACAACATATAACACACAAATGCACACAGGGGTAGGGCACATTGCCACACCCCCTCATTAATCATTTTTTGATTTAATAAAGTGTGTGTTTGTGTGGGGCCTAGGTAAACCCAGAACGGTGAAACTTAAGTTTGCATTTTTTCTATAATAACAAAATCATGTCTTTATATCTTCTTTTTATATTATGAAATCTTAAAAAACAAACAAACAAAAAAAAGGTTTTACACATCAGAATGTAACAGAAAAGAAGCTTGCTTTTTTCTTCACAGACACAAATGTCTACTGTCTAATGCTTTTCTTCAGAAAATGAAAGAGGAGGGGTGACGCGTTTTGAGTCGATTGCTCCATCATTTTAGCAGCTAGACGGAAAAGGGCGGTATCATTGGAAAGTTAAGAATCTCAGCAATAATACGTAGTTCAGAGCGAGAGAGAGCGCTAGAGAAACTACAGATCAGAGAGAGAGAGTTTTATCCATTGTGTCTTGTGCCAGACAGGAGCTGCTTTACAAAATGGCACAGAAAGTAATGGGACATGGCCTGAGCATGTACAATTGTAAATTGTTCTGTTCAGTGTTCCATATTCTGTTTTGTTAAAAAAAAGTTGTGATTATGCTTGTTTGGTAAAAATGCTAATAAAATAATGTGCAATTATTTTCTTAAAGATTACTGTACACACCTGTGTGAAATAATTGACAGTTTTCTAAAGAGCAACCCCAGTAGAATCCTCTTGTAAAACTACTGTGACTCCAGAATATTAAATGTGACAGAAGCTACATTGCTGGGTATGTCTGGTTCTCCCCTATCCAAGTATGGATCTGGTCTTGCACTGCTGTAGATCATATCTGAAACTCGGGGGACGGGGATAGAATAGTTCTGAAAATCTGGAATTAGTGTTGATTTCATTTTCCAGCTCATCAGTCATCCGAGAAGAAAACTGGAGCAATGTAGGGATTATAAGAGTAGTTTCAATCTTTCAAATAAAATGTAAAGAACCACTATCAAGTCTATTAAAGTTCTAACAATACCTGTCAGATGAGTTAGACCTTTCTGTTGTTTCCTGTCTTCCAGGTTCACTTGAAATACTTTTCAGTACATTTCAGAAATAACATGACCTTCAGGCAACTTTGATCTCCCGAATCTTGATCCCTGTGTTATCTTTATGCTTTGCAGCTGCAGCTCGGATCTCACAGATTCTGGAAGTGTGCAGGCAGTGCTGGCTGCTGTGAGAAAAGCTTGGCTGTGTGTGCAAGTACATTATCTGCACTACAAAAAAGGCACCAGTTTTCTGAGAAAACTAGTATGCCCTATTTTCCAGAAGTACGTAGGTCTTATTGTGATACTAGTTTGATAAGAAAGTTGTCACTTTATAAACCCTTATTGGAAACATCAGGATTTTAAAAGTCTTAAGTCTTGATTGAAAAAGAAAATAGTAATTTTATAAAACAGTACAACTTAGTGTTTTTATTATGGATTTAAAAAGTACCAAATAACGAAACAAAAACAATTATAACTAAACAAAAACAATTAAGGTGCAGTAACTGGTGTTTTTCATTTTAGACAGTGCAAGCATTAAATAATTGCACATGTTCTTGTTATTTGGTAGCTGCTGTTTTATTAGAGTTACACTATTGAAGTGTACCATTGTACTGTATTTTTGTGGTTTTGCAGTTTTACCATATTTTCCCCATGATTATACTATGCGTTTACCATAGTTTACCCTGGTTTGCCATGTTTATTAATATACTGTACCAGACCTCTCTGTGCTTCACAATGCTTTCATTATGCTTCATTACACTTTGCTACTGTATGCTATTACTATTGTTTTCTGCTTGAGCTATACAATGTACAATAACACTTGCATATGTATACAATGTACAAAAACACTTGAATATTTATACAATGCAAAATAACACTTGCATATTTAATGTGCTGCTTCTATTTTCTGATGCATTTTTCTCAGGTGTGGAGTGCACAGACACCAAGCAATCATATTGTGAGACACTGCAGAGCTTTAAAATAATGTTTATCACACCTTTGCATTTTATGTTCAAGGTTTTAATTGGCAAGCTTTTCTTCATATATATAAATAGTTCATGTGGCCCAATAGAATCTCAGAGGTGTAATCACTGCATTTCCCAGTGGTGCCTGCTTGGCTAAGCAGTTTTAGTACACAAATCAATTTTGCATTACCTCCTTCTGGCTGTGAGTGCTCATGGTGTGGGGGCCATGAAAAATGTATCGGCCTAAGAATGCAAATTGCAGTCGAAGTGAATCTTTAATCTGTGGATGAGCCCTTGAAAGGACAATGTCAGGAGAGGTGGTGGCAAGTGTTTGCTTGGCTTCTTAATGTAATTCTGTATTTTCTTTCTCACAGAGATTGACTCTGCAGCTGGAATTTCAATGGGGACCTTCAGAGCGAACACATGGAATGGAATTAAGGTAGTAGGTTAAGGTAGATCACTGTCCTAGAACTGAACTCAAGTGAACTCAACTGAACTGATTATATGAGCCCACCCAAAAATCGTTTTATTTTGTAACTCCGTTATAGTTTGGTTTATTAACTGTTGTAATAGACTTTCATTAACCCTGCACTTCTATTGTGGTGTGGTGTAAGGTTTTATTTACCCTGGTTTATTCATGTTTTATTAATGATGTGTGTGTGTGTGTTTTTTTTTTAATGTCTTGTTATTGATTTTGCTATATGTGGGTCCATTAGCCAAGTTTTATTGGGGATAACTCATCCTACTGTTTATACTAAGTCTATGTACGCTTGTTATTGTAGGATGTTTGTTCCCTTACATAGTAGTACATAGTAATAAGAGATCTTATTTTACCTGTTATCTGTGAGGTCGCATGAGCCCTAATTCAATATTGATCTTATTATATAAGATATTCATTTAAAGAGTTTGACACTGCTCTAGTATTAAACGTTAAATGAAATTGATGTACCGTATTGGTAATTCTTTATATAGGTCACTTTCCCACTTTCCATATTCCATATAGAACAAGGTAGCAAATGTATATTTTGGAGTTCCAATGTGTTTTATGTATTATTCAAAAACAGATCTTACAAAAAGATACAGATTTGATATTGATGAAGTGTGCAATTTATGAAAAAAAGTCTCACATCTTTAATGAATCTTTGAATGACATTTTTTAAAAATAATTTTGCAATAAACATAGTAATTATGTATTTCAAACTATAGAAGATTACTCTGAAAAAATAGAGGGCAGTATAGGAACATTTTTAAAGGGTTGGGTAAATGCAGATGAAATCCCCATAAAGTATACTATACTACATGGTTTTTAAAGAATTGTATATATATATATATATATATATATATATGTATAGTTTTTAAATTATGTATTGAAGGTATACTTATCATATATAATATACATGTTCATATTATTTCGTTTCTTACCATTTTAATATCTTGTTACATGTGTCCTTTATAATTATTTTTGCTGCTTCTGTTTTGATTATTTATTTATTTATTTATTTACCATGCTTACTAACTACCAGAACCACTAGGTCTGCTTCTGCAAAGATTTCTAAAAGATGCACCACTAAGGGTGTGCAGCTGTGATGTCTGACCCCTCTTTGTTACAGAGAGTTTACATAATTTACTAACTGCCATAGTTCCAAAGGAGACAGAAATTAACCTGTACAAGTCTCTTCAGAATCAGTGGTTTAAACGTTTAAATTAGTCAGTAAGCCTGGTAAATAATGATCTTGTTAAAGTATAAAAAACAAAACACACATAAAAGGAAATTCAACAGGTAAGAAACTAAATGTTCTGAAAATGCTGATGACATAGTCATTTTATATTACATAAGATATATGGGCAGAAATATGGCACTACAATTATTTTAAGAGATAATGATGGAGAAGAGCAGCTTGAGTACAGTATGAGCCGTGATTAGAATTGTATCATAACACAACATTTTCATGTTCTACAATGGTATTAAACATTATATACAGAGAGTCCAAATGACCTCTATATAGAACTACATTACCATATCATTGAGAAATATGTGACTCCAATCCATTGCTAGTAATGTAGTGATCTGATCATTTTTCAGGGTTATACAATGGTATTATGATGAAGAGTACCTAAAGAAACATTCTTATTATTAAGTACAAGTAAATGCCATGAATGTCTGACAGTTTTATATATTTAGATTTCATGATGACTAATTTATTCATTTTTGGCTCATGCTTGACAATTTTCAGAAGCATATTGCATACCCAAACGCAAAATTATATTCAGTCGATATGGCCTTATTTTGGCTGTAGCGTAATACTAATAATCAAGTGAGGTTTTAGGTGACTTGAATCTATATGTGTTTCATTGATCAGTTTGTTGTATCTGGTCATTATTTCACAGAGTCGATAGATTTTGCCTACAACTTTGATGTAAACTGAGAATTACAAACTTTCTCATGATAATTCAATTTATCTCCTGGAAGCTGGGTTGCTTTTGTGTGGCATCAAATAGCAATTTCATTATTACAGTAGGTTATTTTTATAATTATATACAGCACTTAATAATACTGACAGTATCAGGTAAAGTACAGAATTATTGGTATCACATTGTATTAATTAAAAAAACAGTCTAACACTGGTTACACAGAATAAGGTACCATGTGTTTCATTGGACTAAAGATGTCACATATCATTTAATTTTTAGTAGCAGTGTAGTTACTTGGAAGTTATAGTATTAATAATTTCAAGCTCAGTAGAAAGGGTACTTTAAAGGTTTTCAACAAATGTTCAAATTCAAAATTCTCTTAATTTCCTCAATGACATGAATACGGAAAGCATACAGAAAAAGACCTTGAGGTTCAACTGTGTAGAATTGCTTTCTTTATGATCTGTATGGGAGGCACTAAGCAAAGCATCAATCAACTAACAAAAAGAGTCAACAAAATGTGTTCAATCTTATAAAGATGTGATGTACAGTATAAAAAGATAAACAAGACACAATCTGGAATAACTTGGCCTACTTCCCAGTCCAAAATGAATGGCCAAGTAAGCAAGACACAATTAGGGCTTCTTACATACGTTGTAGCTAGTGCAAAAGAGCCATTATCAGAAACAACACTTATTTAAAGTGCCACTTAAGATGAACAGAGTTTATAACAAAATGTGCAAGACCGTTCTGTGTTTTGATTGGGGATATTAACTGGTTTAATGAATATGCATGACTACATGTGCAGCTTAGCTCTGCACTCCTTACACAATATTATCACTTGTCCCTTTATATAGTAAATATCTTTGTTCTTTGCTTGTTTTTTAATTTAATTGAATTTAATCAGGTACGAATATCATTTTTTAAGAAAATGATAATATAAGTTTAACCACTGTATCCTGGTGGCGTCACACCCATGGTCCCAGTCTCACTATAGTAGACCATAGCAGTGAGGCTGATGTGCTGCACAGTAAGGGATACAACAGAGTGTACATTTATTTAAATGCTGTTGTTTTTTATTTTTTATTTTATTAATGCAGAACGGCTGTGGGGTATATCTTCAAATACCATCCATAACTATTAAATACTTACCATAACTATACTAAATAGTGCTACATTTACAAATAGTAAAAAAAAAAAAAAACTTTAATTGATGACTACATACATGCAAAATTATTGTAATGTACAGTGGTACCCCAAAAAATAATTAACTAGCTATGAACCGCAGTCTTTGAACCCATTAACGTTCCACCCTGTGGTTCTGAATGTATCTGTCCTAATATTTATTAGAGGACTGTCTACACTGTATATCCTCTGTTAAAATACAAATATGGGTATTTCATCTTGTACTAGTATTAATGTTACAGTATTCAGTTTCCGGTATCTGCCTTCATGCAAGTATAAATTCATCAAGTGATCGCCATCAAAGTGAATTATTTACAGTGGAAAAAAAATATATTCTCTGTATTCCCGTTACCATTACCACAAGAAATCATGTTGTAAAACTATAATACACTGAAATGCCTGCCAAATGTTACTGGGGGGGGGGGGGGAGTGCTAGAGACACTCATGACATTAGTGTGGATCATTACTGTGAATTGTAGCACATAACAGTTTTTCAAATCAGTAATGAGACGAGCTATATTTGCCTCTGACAGACCTCCATTGACAATTAAGAGATACAGACACTCCACCATGATATCAGGTTTATGTTTTATAGCTATAACAGAAACTTTATTAATATAGAAATGAGGTCTCTGTGGTTTAATTGGCTACCATTCTTAGTTCAATTAAGGAATCAAAATATTCTTACTGAGCAGCTGTATTATACAGTATTGTAAATATGGACAGGAGAGGAGGGCTATAGTGGAAAATGATTGACCCGAAGGAAGACTATTGTTACCAACAGGGGCTAGAATGCCCAAGGCCGAGGGGCATTTCATTTTCCACTATGAGCCTGCAGTACATATTTAATATATGAATCAGTCAAAATAATAAAAGGTTGGATAGTAAATATGACTTAAAATACTGTAAAGCCATGAATATTTGCGAGCCTTTTATTATGCGGTTTTCGCGTATGAAAAATAAACGTAAACATTTTTGGCACAAATATCTTAGTGCTGTACATATAATGACGTAATATACTACTACCAGTGCAACAGGTTGCCAACATTTCTGGAGTAGTAATTATCTAAGCAATAACAACAACAATGTTTTAACCAATCACAGGCCAGAATTTCAAAAGCACTGAGATATATACAGTGCCTTGCATAAGTATTCACCCACCTTGGACTTTTCCACATTTTGTAGTGTTACAACCTGGAATTAAAATTGATTTAATTGGGATTTTTACCATTTGATTTACACAACATACTTAACACTTTGAAGGTGCAAAATATTTTTTATTGTGACACAAAAGTTAATTAAACAGAAAAGTAGTCAATACTTGAGTCAATACTTGGTAGAAGCACCTTTGGCAGCAATTACAGCTCTACCAGCTTTGCTCAATCGGATTGAGGTCTGGGCCTTGACTGGGCCATTCTAAGACATTCAGGTTCTTGTTTTTAAACCACTCCAGTGTAGCTTTGGCTGTGTGTTTAGGGTCATTGTCCTGCTGGAAGGTGAACCTCCGCCCTAGTCCCAGGTCTCTTGCAGACTGAAACTGGTTTTCCTCTAGAATTTCCCTGTATTTGGCTCCATCCATCTTGCCCTCAATTCTGACCAGTTTCCCAATCCCTGCCGATGAAAAGCATCCCCATAACATGATGCTGCCACCACCATGCTTCACCGTGGGGATGGTGTTCTCAGGGTGATGAGCAGTGTTGGCTTTGCGCCACACATAGCGTTTTGCGCTAAGGACAAAAAGTTCAATTTTGGTCTCATCAGACCAGAGAACCTTTTTCCACATGTTTGCTGTGTCTCCCACATGCCTTTTGGCAAAATCCAAATGGGATTTGATATTGTTTTTTTTCAGCAATGGCGTTCTTCTCGCCACTCTTCCATAAAGCCCAGCTTTGTGGAGCGTCCAGGTTATAGTTGTTCCATGGATGGCTTCTCCCATCTCAGCTGTGGATCTCTCCAGCTCCTTCAGAGTTACCATTGGCCTCTTGGTTGCTTCTCTGACTAATGCCCTCCTTACCTGGTCAATGAGTTTTGGTGGATGGCCTTCTCTAGGCAGAGTCGCGGTTGTGCCATATTCTTTCCATTTTTTAATAATGGATTTAACGGTGCTCCGGGGATGTTCAAAGTTTGGGATATTTTTTAGATATGCTCTCTAACAAACTCTGGGGCCTTCCAGAAACAGGTGTATTTAATCTGAGATCATATGACACCTTAATTGCACACAGGTGGACTCCATTCAACTAATTATGTGACTTCTGAAGGCAATTGGTTGCACCAGAGCTTATTTAGGGGTGTCACAGCAAAGGGGGTGAATACTTATGCAATCAAGACTTTTCAGTTTTTTATTTGTAAATCATTTTGAAAAATATGTAGATTTTTTTCCCCACTTCAACATTATGGACTATTTTGTGTAGATCAGTGACAAAAAATCCTAATTAAATCAATTTTAATTCCAGGTTGTAACACTACAAAATGTGGAAAAGTCCAAGGGGGGTGAATACTTATGCAAGGCATATATATATATATATATATATATATATATATATATATATATATATATATATATATATATATATAATTGTTACAGCTGTTTATAATGGTATTTAAAACAGGATTCATTTATCCGCCTTTTTACATGTCCGCCCTTACTGTTGTCCCGCCTCAGTCAGATACACAACAGATTATTGTATCTATCTATCTATCTATCTATCTATCTATATATATATATATAATATAGATAGATAGATAGATAGATAGATAGATAGATAGACATACAGACATACATACATACACACACACACACACACACACACACACACACACACATATATTTCCAAACCTACCCTGCCAGTGTTTAAATCAAAAGCCTGGTAGGATTTCTGAAAATTAAACTTTAAGGGATAATAGCAAATTAATCATGTTAATCATTACTTTACATGGACAAATCATCATGGCATGTACACTGTGGCTTACGCAAGCAGGAATGGCCGACTTCCAGGAGAAAGGTAAAGACAGAGGAGGGAACGATTTGTGATGACTGCCATGGCCTAGTTTAATTTCATGGATTTACTCTGCAGGGTTGAGGGCTCAGTATAAACATGGGTGGATTTATTCTGTTAAATGTCTTCTTCTTAATAATAATAATAATAATAATAATAATAATAATAATAATAATAATAATAATAATAATTAAAGGATGATGTATATTTTAATCTTATGCAATCTTACATACAGAAGGACCTGCCCACCTATAACACTAACTAAGCAACTACTTTAGTTTGTTTAAAGTTCTACAAATTAATCAGTCATTTTCATAACTTAGGCTAGATCAGCCAGTGTCTTTATAGAAGTAGGAGCCAGAGCCATCTTGTGATCTGCCACTTTAGCTCAAGTCTGCTTTTCTTTTGCTGGCAGTACACAGCCATGGTAGATGGAGCATGCACTTACTAAGATAAAGTAGACTGTTGCTGATAAAGCCAACATTACATATGTCTAAGGCAGGCAACCAGAACTAAAGGGACGCTCCTAAATTCACAGTAAAAGCACCTTAACACAGATTGATAAAAATCAAATAATATACTTGAGTAACTGCAGTAACCATTCAGAGTGATTGCAAACAGACAATAAAATGTAACAAAACAGTAAAACAAACTAAGAACATGTAATATGAAGCTGTTTGGGGTTGTGCATGTTTAGTTAATTGTCAGTAAGCATTGTGTAGTTAAGTTTTTGCGCAATCCCGGACCAAAGGGAACAATATAATTGTTAAGCATCAAGCTCTCCTCAGCTTGGACATCAAACAATGCTGATTTACTGCCTTCCTACCGCCAAAGCCAATTACTGAAGATCATTTCATGCATGGGTAGATGTTTTTTTTCTCCTTCAAACACAAAGTGATCCAAGGAATAGAAGTACAGCAATGTTGTCCAACAGGAACGAAGGCACATGTAGGCCTTGATTTAGCAGAACATAGTTGCCGCATTCAGACATTACCTGATGAGTGTTATGTAACAGTGCCGGACCATGCCATTATACTGCAGTAAACTACGGTAAAAAGCTAAGTGTAGTAAAATAGTGAAATAATGGTAAAGCACAGGGTATGTTAATTTACAGTAGATGTATTTTACACAGTGAAGTGGGAGATACTTAATTACATTGGAAGTCATTAGGTATATTGGCCATGAGATTTTAGGGCTCAGATTGGTCTTACGTAATATCTGTGGAGCTGACAGTATTTGACACACATTTTGTGTAACTTGGTAGTTGATGCTGACAGAAGCACTTCCGGTCATATCTAAAGCGCTAGGATGGATTAAAAAATAAATAAATAGAAGCTGCATGGAAACAGTCAGTGTTTACAAAAATTCTATACAAACAAAGCCAGGTATTTCCTCCAAATGCATTATAATTTTTGCCAAAATGCAATCACATAGCGATCTATTTGTATGAGAGTCTTTTGTTTGCACAGCCTTGTGTTTTCCTTACTAATTAAACTAATTATTGGGTTTCTTTAGCAGGATAATAAAGATTATGTTTTCAACTGACTGAGCAGAATAAATATTTATGGTCATTTAATACAGACTCAAGGAAAATGCATTAGAAAATTTTTATTTTTAGTAAATAAGACTTGAGGGGTTCCTTTTCCTCTTATTAATTTAGATTGTGCTCAACAATTTAGGTTCTATAATAATCTAAACAGCCATTTCACTCTGATTTATTGAGCCTCTTATTAGAATCACTGAATACAATGGAAATACAATGAATATAGGTTAATGTTAGAATAGGCACAGTATTTAAATCTTTTTTTTCTGTTTACATCATTAGAATAAACTACGTAATTTGTTATGGCTCATTAATATAAAAAAAAAAAAACATGTTTCACAAAAACTCTTCCTGGTGGAACTTACTGTTGCCTTGGTAACAGTTTCTGTCTTAAGGAATTCTGGGTCTATGAATCAAGGAAAAAACTAAAAAAAATATGTCTCAAATTCTATTGCCAGTGCTTCCATCATTGTATCCAGTCAGCTTGTGTTGTGACATATAAGCACTAATATGACTGGCTGTATTGGCTTCTAATGCACAGGGTGTCAGTGGAGGTTTACAGGAACCTCAAATATGTAGGGTAGGTTGAGCTGAGATCTAACTAAAAGCTATCTTAAACAGAGGGGAAATACACATTTTAAGTTAACATAGATACAACATATGACAGGTAAAGGCAGTGTTCCAAGCCAATTTTATATTCAAGTCAGTTGCCTTATGTTGGAACTGGCTCATATTTTTACTAGATGCTTTTTTATTTTATTTTTTTATCACACTTTAAGTAGTAGGGGAACACACGAGAATTTATCACAACAAAAATCTAATACATTTTAATAAGATTAGATTTTTACTTCCAGAAGCCTTGAATTGTATTCAGCAATACAGAAGGTCACACTTCTCAAGGGCAGTCGTTAGGGTTGGAATTGAGGTATATTGGTGAGGATGGCTGTAGTCAGTGTTATTGTCCTCCATCTTTCATGGGCACTAAATTCACAAACATAAAGGGGAAATAACAGTTTACAGTGCACCCAGTCGACAACGGCAATAAAAGATAGTTCACTATGGCATTAAAACCTGAAATATAGAAGCAGGTTTATGAGATAGTAAAATAATAAAATACTGGTCTCAGTATTTATTTAAATGGATGTTGGGATTCTTATTATTTTTTGTGGTGCTGAGACCTAGAATGCATTTAAATTGAAGTGCCAATCATTATATGTAATAGCCCTACAAAACCTATTGGTTTAAATTAATATGGAGACAGATGATGTATCTGAAATGTGTGTGTCCTGTTTAAGGATAAAAAAGTGGAATATAATTTCTGGGATATTATACATTACAATGTATGTCTGAATGTCCGCTGTTATCTTCTCTTACTCCCAATGCATTTAAACAGCAGTGTGGAGTAGTGGTTAGGGCTCTGGACTCTTGACTGGAGGGTTGTGGGTTCAATCCCAGGTGGGGGACACTGCTGCTGTACCCTTGAGCAAGGTACTTTGCCTAGATTGCTCCAGTAGATGGGTAATTGTATGTAAAAATATAATGTGATATCTGTATAATGTGAAATAATGTATAATGTGATATCTTGTAACAATTGTAAGTCACCCTGGATAAGGGCGTCTGCTAAGAAATAAATAATAATAAACAGTATGTTTTGTCATCATGCTCTTTACACTGGAATATACACTGTCTGGCCATTTTGGTACCCAATATCAGGTTGTGCTGCATTCTTGTAGTGAACAGGTGACAGAAAAACAGCTGTAAACAATTTGTAGAGAATAATTAATTAGGACATTTTTGCTGATAACTCAACCATTGACTTGGCCTTTTTTTATTCATTAGATTCTGTGATTTTTATTCATTAGATTCTGTGATGAGAACTGGGATAAGCACATCCCAGTTCTCTTTTTTTTCCCCCTGCTTAGTCATTTTGAACTGTTTTTCCAGAGTGGTCATCTTTCAACCTTGTTATCCGCAGCCTTGATTAACAGCAGGAACAACAGATATCAAGTGAAAAGTTTGTAGTCTTTTAATGTGAATAATTAAATGCCACACAGTACCTGTGTGTGCAGATTTAAGAATGTGTATCTGGTTCTGGATTTTTTTTTACCTGTGTCTACCATTCATTCTTTTATTTATTTGCTGTATTTATCTAAATGTTGTCATACTGCTGTAAAACCTAGCCCTGTAAAAATGTATCTATAGGCACATGCTGTTGGAAGCTAAATGTATTTAAAACATATTAAATCTCTTGATTTCCCTATCATACATATATAGTACTCTTTAGTGTGTAGTGTACTAACTCCTGATACCCTTGACAATGCACTGTTCAGTCCCTAGATTTTCATGTGACATACTGTTACATGCGGATGTTACACTTAACAGTGTTCTGCGCAGGAACTCTTGAAAGAAAATGCCAGAGAAGTCATGGTCAGGTTGCAGTTGTATATATCATGTATTGATCTTATGTCACTTACACCCATGTGAAGTGTAATGGGGTCTAGTGTCCATATAGGAGTGGAACTGTTTGGCTTGAAGAGTTATAAAGGGGATTGTATAGGCCAATGGTAAAATATACACCTCAGTAGCAAGTATTGAGTTTATTCATTTTTACAGAAAACAGCACTTTTTGCTCAACCTGCATTTTCCTTGTTGTATTATCTCACTTTGGACCGTGTATTTATGTACTTGGAGCTTTCAGCACCACAAGCTGAAGTAAGGTAAAAATATGTAATCTTTGGACCTCATCTTTTGTAATATACCTGCTTTAAATTGATAAATCAATTTTTGAAAAAACTGTAACCTTAAACTTGCATGCTCCTGAAAAAGAAACTTCTATAAATCTGTGCAGTAATGAAGGTATAGTACTGTAGCAACCTGATTCCATGCGTGTGTACAAAGCTCAGAAATAGTTCAAAATGCTAATATTATGGGCCAGTTATTCAAAGATTTATGCAACGTTTATGCAACTCTGCTTACATTGTGAATATCTTGCATATAATCGCAAGTCTGTATAATCGCAAGTCTGTGAAATCGCAAGTCTGTTCAAAAATGTCTAATATCACAAGGCTGCACACATGAATACATTCAAATTACCCTAAACAGAAAATTAATCATAACTGAGTCTACACCCAACTGATGCAGGTGTATTTGCATACCAGGTGAGACCAATTGTTTTGAAAGGAAAAAAAAAATTCAAGGGTGAGAAATAAGATTTGATGAAAAATTGCAGTTGAAGTAAATGCTGTTTCAACAGTACCACGGTATATACAGTAGATGATAGTAAAGAAAAAATTGTATATATTATTATTTGAGAGCTAAACAAAAAATTGCTCAGATTCGAAAATCTGCCAAATCCACACCACTTGGAAATTAGAATCAGGGGCCAGTGATTTTTCAGAAGCTCACAAAAGTGATTTTTTTAATACTGGGAGCTTTATTACTGTTCATGGA
Source organism: Acipenser ruthenus (assembly GCF_902713425.1). NCBI lineage: Eukaryota > Metazoa > Chordata > Actinopteri > Acipenseriformes > Acipenseridae > Acipenser > Acipenser ruthenus. The sequence goes on from NW_026708835.1 coordinate 24,156, forward strand.
GATCACAAAAAGTTGCTGTGAAAGTTGTGTTCATTATTAATTTTGTTATTCGTTGCCTTATTTATTTTCATAACTTTACAAGTATATAGTTACAGTTATGCACCATTAATTACATATTTACAGTAACATCACACATATTTTACAAATATGTGTTTTTTTGTATTATAATATTACATTTTCATGTTAACTTCAGTGGAGTGCAGGGGGCATGAGCCAGGGCTTCACCCCTTTCTAATTTCACCTGCCTATCATCATAAACCCCCTATTTAAACTCAGTCATTTTCAGGGGCCTGGACATAGGGGAAACAGATGAAATTACCTTCTCTCTTTACTAAAGTAGCAGTTACTACCTGACTAGCACTGATATGGCATGGGTTCTAGATGTGACACTCTACAGGTCAACCTGCAACTCTTCACAGAGACCAGCTACAGTTTGTTTGTCTTCTAGACGGGTATCTCTAAAGGACTTCCTAATCAGGAAGGTCAATGAATCCGATGTGTTGTCTATAAACAAAACCAGCACTTTCTCTTTCTTTTTTCTGTTGCTGTTGTTCAGTCAGCATTCGAAAATACAGTTTCGAAATGCCATCTTGACTAATTACAAAACATTAACACATTCAATCACCCTTTAAATAGTATTTTAGCTTGCTTGCCAATTAGTTAAGTGGAGTCAAACACATGCAAACAAATTTGTCGCCAACATTGTGATTTGCGGAAAACATATTTTAATAACATAATTATAAAAAAATACCACAACTGCCCTTGTGAAACTCTCATCTCTTTTGAATATCTGGCCGTATGTTCTTGCAGTTTATTAAGGGGAATTCTCATTAATATCATATTTATCATACCTAAATTCTGCTCTCTTGGTTTACTATGAAGTCTTTTCTATCTTGGCATCCCCCTCGTGGTTTAAATTTGTGTAAACACATGTACACCCCCTGATGAGTCTTGGTTTCCTGCCGTGAATAGGTGCCACTTGTCTCTTCTTCCCAGAATCCTTGAGCAGGCCTTGTGTATAATGGTCACTGGGATCCTTTCAGACTCGGCTTGGGGCCTGTGTGGTAACAAAGACATACAGGGTCCATTTGTAATGTTTTAGTGGCATACATAGTTAAAAAAACAGATATATATATATATATATATAATATATATATATATATATATATATATATATATATATATATATTACTATCCTCATCCTAGTTTAGAGTTAAAATGAACAAAAATGACACTTTACTTATGACAAAAATTAAATAAATAAATAAAGTTTGCTGCATGTCATTTCTTTCTTTTTTAAATACATTGTTGATGCCTGATAGCTCCCGTTTTGTTGTTCAATGATAAAGATTTTTTCCATCTCTCAGCTCAATACTAACTTAGTTTACATGCACTTAGTGCCAATATAATTACAGTATTTCTTAGGCCAGTAATGTTCTGGAATGGAATAGCAACCACAGCATTATCTTAGAAAGCCTTGAGGAAGCATTTACATTCTGGCACACTTTTAAAACTTCTATAACAAAGAAATGACATTTCCACATTGTGGCTGAGTCATAACACAGACATAATTTAATGAAGGAAAAGCCATTACTAATAAGGCTGATGCACTGTGATATGGTCTCCAATTACTTAAATGTGTTTTTACATGTGTAAATATCAGATATACTGTATGTATGTGTGAGAGGCTAGCTGCAGGGATGACTTCAGGCCAGAGAGAAATACATGGACACAGGCAGTAATGATGAAACTGAGTCGCGGCAGCGCTCAGTATTTTAATAAACAAACAAAAGGTTTTAAACAGAAAAACAGGACACGGCACTTGAGGCCAAATAAAACAGACAAACAAAACGGACTAACACTTAACAAACGGTGGACGGACAGACACACAGACACGGTGAGTTTAAACACTTCTTCTTCTTCTTATTATTATTCTTTTCGTTTATTTTACCTCCTCTCCACACCCATTCTCCACTCACCGAACACACAACCCCGAGTGAGTGAAACGTGCATCTATATTAATGTTGTGCCAGGATTCAATTACTAATTAATTATTCATTTGAATCCCAGCATGTGAATTAATTATATGCAACCGCATGCTCACATATTAAATACCTTAAATGCACATGAAGTGAAGTGCAATCCTCGTGCCTAAATACAATTATACATTTTAAATAACTCGTGCTGCACACACCCATTTATATCCCGTGCAGCCATATCTACAGACGTGCTCAAATTTGTTGGTACCCCTCCACAAAAATGAAGAATGCACAATTTTCTCTGAAATAACTTGAAACTGACAAAAGTAATTGGCATCCACCATTGTTTATTCCATATTTAATAGAAATCAGACTTTGCTTTTGATTTTTTATTCAACATAATATTGTAAATAAGAAAACAAATGAAAATGGTATGGACAAAAATGATGGGACCGCTAACCTAATATTTTGTTGCACAACCTTTAGAGGCAATCACTGCAATCAAACGTTTTCTGTAGCTCTCAAGAGACTTCTGCACCTGTTAACAGGTAGTTTGGCCCACTCTTCCTGAGCAAACTGCTCCAGCTGTCTCAGGTTTGATGGGAGCCTTCTCCAGACTGCAAGTTTCAGCTCTTTCCATAGATGTTCGATAGGATTCAGATCAGGACTCATAGAAGGCCACTTCAGAATAGTCCAATGTTTTGTTCTTATCCATTCTTGGGTGCTTTTAGCTGTGTATTATCCTGTTGGAGGACCCATGACCTGCAACTGAGACAGAGCTTTCTGACACTGGGCAGTATGTTTCGCTCCAGAATGCCTTGATAGTCTTGAGATTTCATTGTGCCCTGCACAGATTCAAGGCACCCTGTGCCAGGCGCAGCAAAAGCAGCCCCAAAACATAACTAAGCCTCCTCCATGTTTCACTGTAGGTATGGTGTTCTTTTCTTTGAAAGCTTCATTTTTTCGTCTGTGGAACATAGAGCTGATGTGACTTGCCAAAAAGCTCCAGTTTTGACTCATCTGTCCAAAGGACATTCTCCCAGAAGGATTGTGGCTTGTCAATATGCATTTTAGCAAATTCCAGTCTGGCTTTTTTATGTTTTTCTTTCAAAAGTGGAGTCCTCCTGGGTCTTCTTCCATGGAGCCCACTTTCGCTCAAAAAGCGACGGATGGTGCGATCAGAAACTGACGTACCTTCACCTTGGAGTTCAGCTTGTATCTCTTTGGCAGTTATCCTTGGTTCTTTTTCTACCATTCGCACTATCCTTCTGTTCAATCTGGGGTCGATTTTCCTCTTGCGGCCGCGCCCAGGGAGGTTGGCTACAGTTCCATGGACCTTAAACTTCTTAATAATATTTGCAACTGTTGTCACAGGAACATCAAGCTGCTTGGAGATGGTCTTGTAGCCTTTACCTTTACCATGCTTGTCTATTATTTTCTTTCTGATTTCCTCAGACAACTCTCTCCTTTGCTTTCTCTGGTCCATGTTCAGTGTGGTGCACACAATGATACCAAAACAGCACAGTGACTACTTTTCTCCATTTAAATAGGCTGAATGACTGATTACAAGATTGGAGACATGTGTGATACTAATTAAAGAAACTAATTAGTTTGAAATATCACTATAATCCAATAATTTATTATCTTTTCTAAGGGGTACCAACAAATGTGTCCAGGCCATTTTAGAATATCTTTGTAGAGTAAGCAATAATTCATCTCTTTTCACAGCTTCTTTGCTTTATTCTATGACATACCAAAGGCATGCTAGTATACATGATAAAATAGCTTTTAATTTCATCACTTTTCAGGAGGAATGAAGCATTATTTCAATGAGCTGTAAGGGTACCAACAAATTTGAGCACGTCTGTATACACCAACATTAATACACGTAACATACAACATATAACACACAAATGCACACAGGGGCGGGACACATTGCCACAGTATGTTACAATTCCAGATGTTCAGCATGACCCTTGCCATACCAAAAAAAAATCCAAAATGATAACAATTAAATTATGCTAGCATCAAGCAAAACTTGCAAAACCTTAAAACGCAAGTTTAAAGAAAGAACTGTGCAAGGATAAGTAAGGATTTCATGCATACCTTACACAAATCTTGTGCAATCCTTGCAGTCCTGGCCATCATGATCCTTGTGTATTTTTTCGGTAAAGGGTGCTGAAATCTGGCTGTGTTTGACATGGGGTTGTTATCATCATGTTATCAGACTCATCTATCTGTTCTGGGAGCTCAATTAATTACTGGCTTAAACATCAGGGTGCTGAACACAGCATCTACTTTCCAAAGTTGTACATTTGGACACACACATAACACAACCCCGTTTCACATTACAGTAACTTTAGGATCATGATGAGTTACTTTTAATCCATTTTCACTCAAATCAAATAAATTCTATGGCTTGCTGAATTTGGGAAGATCCCCAAGGGGTTTTATATATGAAAGACATACTGTAGGCAACATCAACAATAACAAGTAGTAAACCTATTATGTGGACAAAACCTTATGTTTAATCTTTCATTTCAGTCACTGTAAGTTCAAAGCCAGGTAAAGACAAGTATAGAGAGAAATGATAATGACTCAAACCTGGCACATTAGAACCCTGAACCACACTGAATGATTTGCCAGCATCAGAAAAAAAGGGAAGGGAAAGGTGGAACATATAAATACAATAGCATCTGAAATGACTTGCTCTTCAAAGAGAAACAAGCTACAGTATTACAATATTTTTTTTAGATATTTAAATCCCTTTATACCCATAGCCTATTTTTAATGATCTTTGAGAAACTCAAAATTGAATTTTAGTGGTGGGCAAACAATGAAACATTTGTTTTGCAAAGAATACAGTACCTTGATCATTTACCAGATACCTGTACTTAAGTTAAACATTAGGTAGACAATGTGAGGTAAAATGATTGGCACAAGAATAAAAGGATGTTTTTATGTACCAGCACTGAAAGGTGACAAATAAATCATCCTCACCTTTACTCAATTTAAAGGCCTTTATGTGTACCTGATATGCCTTTAGTGCTCCTTTATATCCTGTTTTGACTTTCATCTTCAAAATAAAATCAATAAGATATGTTGCACTTCATGGCTATCAGATAAAGTATGTTAGTAGTTGGATTTGATGGCATTGCTAAATTATGACAATTTAACTGACCAAGGTACTGGTATCAGTGCAGTATTAGATGGAATATGTGAATAGCAAGCAGAAAAATAGTTAATGTCCCTTCTTTTATTTTACTTTGATGCATTCTAGATGCATGTTCCTTGCTACTATTTTTTATTTTTTTTACATAAAGGGCTTATTGTTTTCACACCTATTTTTATGTTAGGAAATTGCCTTTACTTTAAAGTTCTTTCAGATGTTTACTTTTAAGATACAAATGCCTCTCTGTCAGGTGCTCTGTCTGCTACATAGGGAGGTTTGGAGTGTTGCTGACAGAAAATCCATTAAAATGCTTTACTCTGAATCTAGCATTGCAAACATGAGCATAGCATCCTTGGCTCAAAGGGCCTGGGATTTATTATAATTCCATACAGACACACAAGCTGTAGTGCGCCAAACTGATAGATTACTTTTAGTATTTAAAATGAAAAAACATGAATCTTTATTCTAGCCTAATAACTAATGACTAATAAACAACTGATACATAAAAATATGTAGTTTTCAAAATTTTTTCAGTCACTTTTAGGGATTTTGTAATTCAGATACAAAACAATTTAGTACATGGTATTTCTTACAGTTTTTTTTTTTTTTTTTTTTCACTGGAAGCAGTGTTGCAGAGTGATGGGTTAATGGTAATCAGCTGTATTGGGATATTAATAATGTAAGTGTATGTAAAAATAATGTGATATCTTGTAATAATTGTAAGTTGCCCTGGATAAGGGCGTCTGCTAAGAAATAAATAATAATAATAATAATAATAATAATAATAATAATAATAATAATAATAATAATAATAATAATAATAATAATAGATGTTTGAGAGCTGTATTGAGGCCACAGATGTGCTGTAAACTGAGTTTTTAAAAAGTCACCATGATGTGAAGACTGGAACAGGAAATTATATAAATCTAAACAAGAACAATGCGTTATTTAAGATAACTGTGTTTTTGTTTTTTAAACCCCTACAAAGTCACTCTTTAATGCAAGTGTTAACAGTGTAAAATGTGCTTGCCTTGCTTTTTGAGTAAACACATTGCCTACCTTCTTTGTGAAGTCTGTTATAGCAGTGCAATTCTGTACTGAAATGAAAAAAATAGTTTAATGGATATTTAAGTGTTACAGGTCTTAGAAATAAACCACAGGGCACCGACTTCATTGTGGACTAATGTGAACTAGCCAGCATAGATACTCTAGATATGTGCTCTGAGATGTATTTGTAGTTTTGATTGTATAATGCAATCTTGGATATTAATCTCAGTGGAATCTTTTCAAAATCTTTATTTTTAATGTGAAAACATCTATGTTCATGTTACAAAACAAATAACTTAGAGTGAGTAAAATACCTTCAATTATATTACTTGTTTGTACACGTTTTGTTAAATTTCCTCATGCTTTTCTCATTTAAAAAATAGAAGGTAATTAAAGGACTACAGTTAAAGCTTTGAAGCATACCCCTGAGTCTCCTGTTGAACTCTCTGTAAATCCTGTTCCACTGACATAACCAGCTTTTTGGATGGCTCAACCCCAGATCCACCAGCCAGCCTCTCACTCCACATTACTATAACTTTTTATGTCACTCTTTCTGCCAACACCTTGTCGGATAAATTCAGTTAAAACAGAGCTATATGAAACAGTTTGAGAAAATGACCCCTGCAGTTCATATCTGTGATTATGTTTTGATAGTGGGTCATTGCTCATTCCTTGTTGTGTCATACAGTACAGTAAAGCCTGTAGTGAAGCTAGACGGTTCTCTCTGGAAACATTTTAAGTGTAGTTGGCACACATATTATATGGGGACATGACTAATCAGGTTTAAGAATCCATTAAAATATTTCCATCTCATCCCCTAGCCCAACTACAGTAAAACCTTACTATTAAGGCCAATGGCCTTACAACTGAAGGAACATGTTTACAGCGGTGTTTAGGCACACACACACATAAAAGTATATAAAAAAAATACTGTATGATGCAGGCTTTCACACCACGTAGAAACAGATGGTGTCTGAAATAAACTGTGCTCCTATTTCTCTGTGACCGTCCGGCGTAAATGTACATATATATACAGAATCAGCATGTCAAGTAATATTTTTTATTCAAAATGATCCGGTATATATTTTGTCTTAAATAATAAGAACATGACGTTTAAATTGGTTGTTTCTGAGTAGCCTACAGAGCACTGCCCCATTAAAAAAAAAAAAAAACAGAGACTTGAAAGGTCAAATCACACAGGCAGCACCATGTCCAAGAAACGGAGCATCACAAAGATCAGAAAAAAAGACAAGAAACAGATAAACTTCTCATTTAATCTGCAGTTTGCAGTGCATACACAATCAAACAATTTACAGATGCTCGCATATTTGTATTTTCAGTGCATGACATACTGCATTGTGAAATAAGGAAGTGCCTAACTGTGACATAGATTGAATGATTCTTGGTGTTAGATCTCCCTCCCGACCTGTGAGGGCGCTGTGTAAAAGGAACAGAGTACCCTTAACTAAATGGCATGACAATTTATTACTTAGGGTAGGTGGAAGTCGGTCATTTAGGAAGGGGGAGGAGCTACGGTACCCAAACTCAATGACTCGGACAGGAAACGGCATGGCATCCAAGGATTGGAGGAGTGGATACGCTCGTTAACCTAGGGGTCATGAGCAAGGGTATAAATAGGGGTCGTAGTGTAAGTGATCTGTTCCTTGGTAAATGGTTAGTTTTCAAACCTACAAGGAGTCTGTGTTGCAGTATTGTGAACCATGAGTTTTGTCTTGTGTTTGTTAGTGTTTGTTAACTGTTGTCTGTTTTTTAATAGACTACCAGTTGCACGATCCGGAACTGTAGCGAAAGCCAGCATCAACCCGGACATCACTTTCACCCCTACATTTCACAAAGAACCTGTAATACACCACTTGCATTTATTCACTGTCATTAAGAACTGTCTTTGTGTTTTGTGTTTAGTGTTTAAAACTGGACTTTTGGGTTGCGGGTCAAACCCGGGGATATACAAATACCGAGTGATACACGCCGCTGTATCACTGTATCATTATTATTTACAGGTGTTCGCCATAAGGCTCTGGACATTGTTCAATAAACCAATAAACACCCTTGCACCTGGAAATCGTTGTCTGTTTTGTATCCACTCTGCACTGCACGCACCTGTATTCACTCACCACTTTGCCACACTAACCAAATGTGTTTTTACATCCATTTCCAAGATTTCACAGACTTTTGTTCAAATTCACGATTTTTACAATTCCGTGAGCTCCGTGGCCTCCGTGACAAAAGCTTATCCTTAGTTATGATGGATGCTGTTCCTTTCAGTGTTATTGTTTCAAACTTGCGGTATAGTAACAACAGCTTTAGTAGCAAGTGATTTTCAAACAGAATTTTGTCATAAAATCAATCCGATTATGCTTTGAAATTGAGTCGATGAGGTTGTTAATAACTAATTTCTCATTAAAAAGCTCAATTGTTGCAGGTCACGAACATCAATTCCTGTCTCAATGACTTGATAAGAGTAGCTAGTTAATCAAAATACGTGTTAATGAGATCAAGAAAAATTAATGGAAGCATTTATTGTAAAAGTATGCCGTTTTCTATACCAAGATTCATTCTTAGGTTTTTATTTGTATAATTCAAATAGAATCTGCTGTAGAGGTCAGTTGTCATAATGTACGTATCCAGAGGTGAGATAGGCTACAGTTGCATTGATACCATATTCTGCCGAGTCAACGCCCCACGTTTGAAATATCCGCCCCACCCCACTTTTAGCTGAATATCAATTTTTCACTATTTCTAATAACCATGCACACACACACAAAAAATACAAACAATAACCATGCGCAAATAATGCCTGAGATTTCAAATCTTGTGCTTCAAGTGAGTAGAACAAGCTGTGCAGTACTCTGTTCATTTTGGATCGTTTTGGATCCCGACAATACAGACTCTGAGTCCGATTAATTACGTTTTCCCTGTTAAGCTACAATCCATTTGTTTCTTTTTTCTTTCTTTTTTTTTACAATAGACTGCAGCTTTAAAGGTTAATGTGTGTTTTATGAACATTTAAAATGACATTACAGTGGACCTTATGCAGCACCCCTTTTTTCAGGCAAACCCTTTCACCATTTCATTATTATTATTATTAT
>NW_026708836.1:0-33429 GCF_902713425.1 Acipenser ruthenus
ACAGAATGTATACCAAGATCTCCACCGGTGTATAAACTATGTGATTATGATGGAGAGTCTATAATGGGCACCTTTTATGAACCAGAATTGCAGAAAATAAATGTCAAGACTGATAGGTTGTTTAGGATAGAGAAGATAGTTGCTGAGAAAAAGGAAAATGGTAAAAAGTCTTATCATAAAATGGGCCAGTTAGCCTGAAAAATTTAACAGTTGGGTCGCTGGGCATCAGGTGGTGGATCTAAAGAGTTAACAAGTCTGGGGTGTATTTAATTACACTTAAAACATTATTCAAGATGTCTCAAGACTCTTTTTATGTGACTCTGCCTAGTAACGCTTCACAGGATGTTTTCCCTAAAAATGCTATTTCCAATTTTACTACCAAACTGGTTAAAACAATGAATCTACCGGGAAAATGGGAAGTTTGCTTAGCAGAGATTCAATATCCCCATACATGGGATAATATAAACCTTAAGGACAGCACTTTTATTACTTATGGTATAGAAAATGCGATAAAACGTGATTATACTATACCAAAAGGATATTATGAGACCCTTCAGGATGTAATAACGACCATGAACGATGTCCCGCTCGGAAAAGGACTAGATCAGAAAGGTGACAAGGCACCCGATGAACAATATAAAAATGATTTGAAATTAGTCTATAAACCTATAGAAAGACGACTTTATATAAAAAGTACTACTCCATTTGTGATTTTTGCCAAAGAACAACTCGGACAAATGTTGGGATTTCATGAGACTATAAAGGGTGAAACTATTAGACTATTGGGCCCTATTGAGGCTAAACTATATAGTGCTCATTGAGCACCATCTACCCCGATAGCCGATATCCGACCGGGTTTTTATACCATGTATGTCTATACAGATATCATTACACATCAAGCCATTGGAGATAGTTACGTGCCTCTTCTAAGGTGTGTCCCTATTAAAGGCAAAAACAACGATATAATCACGGTAACTTACGACAGACCTCATTACGTACCACACAGCAAGACCAACTTCGATACGATAACTATACAAATTAAGACAGATCAAAACAAGTTAGTGCCATTCCGTTTTGGGAAGGTTATAGTGAAGTTGCATTTCCAACCTTTTAATGTACATTTTAATGTTTTAAAGCCTCTTTTTTACACCTAATTCAAAAGAAAAATGAGACCTCAGGGATATGTCAATCTTTATATTAATCATTACAAAAATCAAGCTGGTAATGGTTTGCCTGGATTTTCTAGAGCTCCTGTAATGTACGGAGCGGGTATAGGGGGTATTTTTCAAAGTCTTTTCAGAAAAGCTTTACCGTTACTTAGAAGGGGTTTTGAAATAGTTAAACCTCATTTTAAATCAGCCGCTAAAAATATTGTTAGTGACGTAGTGTCAAATGTCCTAACAAGTCATAACCCTCCTAGCCACAACAAGAGCCAGTCAGGGGAGGGATTGATGGTGATGTCCAGAGGATACAAGAGAAAACGTAGCAAACCCCCGGGATCTCGCTATCATCATCACAAAAAGGCGAAACCCTCTACATTCAGGTCATTTAGTAGCAGTAACCGGAGAAGGAGCAAGAAACCAAAGACTCACAGAACAAAGAAAAACAGAAACATCTTTTAAATCATGACTCTGGTACATCATATGTCTCAGGTATTGAAAAAAACCTTTATGTGGAAAATCCCCCCCTGTCTGCCTTGTCTGACACGGCTCCGCTCGAATTTTACATAGCGGGAAATGGGGAAGATTATCTTGATTTGAATAATACTCTTTTAAGACTTTCATGCAAAATTACTAGGGCTCATGGCGCTGATTTAGTTGGGGCCAGTATAGCTGGTATTATCAATTACCCTGTAGCTACCATGTTTTCACAAGTGGATGTAACTTTAGGAAACCGCCTAATTAGTCAAAGCAGTAATACTTATCCTTACCGTAGCATTATAGAAGCACTGCTAAACTTTAGTAAGGACACCCTAAAATCTCAATTCACTGCCGGATTGTTTTACAAAGATACCCCAGGACACATGGATGAGACTGATCCTGCAGGGGATAATGAAGGTTTAGTTAAACGGCATGTTTTTACCAGAATGAGCCATACAGTTGAACTTTTAGGACCCCTGCATTCAGATATATTTTTTCAAGAGAAACTCATGCTAAATGGTATTGACCTGAAAATTAAAATGGTTAGGGCCAGTGACACTTTTTGTTTAATGTCTGATGTCGCAGAAGAGTTCAAACTTAAAATTTTAGAAGCCTCTCTCTATATTAAAAAAGTAAAAGTAGCCCCGGAGGTTAGAATTGCCCAAGCTCAGGCCTTGATGACCTCTAATGCCAGATATCCTACTGATAAAGTGGCTATGAAAGTTTTTAGTGTTCCTAGGGGGAGTAGGGTCTGTAATCAGGAGAATTTGTTTCTGGGGCAGTGTGGCAAAGTGGGTGGTGAGGGGTAGCTGTGTAGCAGTGATGCGGTGCAGGAGTAATGAGCAGACAACGGTAGTCCAGTGGAAAATAGGCTTTATTTGCCAGCACTGGTCTAGTGCTCAAAATAATAAGCCCGGCAATACACAACGATGTGTAAAGCTCGGGCTGACAAAACACAGGATACAGTCCTGAACAAAAGAAACAAGAATACGGTCACCCGTCTCGGGTGCGTGCAGTCGTGATTGTGGTGAGTGAATACACAGGACGTTGTGACAGTACGTGAGGAGGTGATCCGGCTTGTGTTCGCCCAGTGCGACAGCTCCGGATATGTTCTAGCTGTCTGGTGATTCGGAAACAAGACAGACAGTTAGTTTTCAGACACTCCAGCGCACAAACACACACACACAGCTCTTTTAGAGCAGAACAGATTTTTAGGTCCTTCTCGGTCCTTGGTTTAACCCAAACGAAGGAAAAGAACAGCGTTACCCCGGCCCCTATATGTAATCCCGCATGATATCTAGGTAAACGGTTGCAGCTGCCTTTTACTTGCAGCTGCCCCTCGTTTACCTGTCAAATCAATACGGTCTTACAACAGAGTCTCGCTTCCTTCCAGGCTGACCCACTTTCCGGTCCCGGAAACGAACTGTCAGGCCAGCCCTTCCAGATACTTCTCCTCCCGTTCTTTAGCGCCCTCACAGGTCGGGAGGAAGATTTATCACCAGAACTCATTGTATTTCTGTCACATATCCCACCGCTCAGAGTGGAGCCGAAGGAACACTCGGCTAAATCTACCTTTCCCATTGCTCCCCCCTCCCGGGAAAAATAATCCGCATTTTGGTGGTCTTTCCCCGCACGGTGTACCATATGGTACATGAAGGGCTGCAATGCCAGATACCACCGAGTTATCCGGGCATTGCTGTCCTTCATTGTGCTTAACCACTTGAGTGGGGCGTGGTCTGTGACAAGATCAAATGAGTGTCCCAGCAGGTAGTATCGTAAAGAGTGAGTAGCCCATTTAATGGCTAAACACTCTTTTTCGACTACGGAGTAGTTGCGTTCCCGAGGTAACATTTTTTTGCTTATGTACAATATCGGGTGTTCTACTCCAGCTACTTTTTGGGACAAGACTGCACCCAACCCTACATCCGAGGCGTCGGTGTGGAGGATGAATCTCTTGGTGAAATCTGGGGTAATAAGAGTGGGGGCCTGGCAAAGTTTACGCTTAATCGTATCAAACGCCCCCTGACACTCAGCTGACCATTTAATTAAATTTGGCGCACTCTTTTTGGTGAGGTCGACTAACGGGTTAACCACTGTGGCGTACTCGGGGATGAAGCGGCGGTAATAACCGGCTAAGCCCAGTAGTGACCTCACCTGAGTCTTGGTTTTGGGGATCGCCGCATCAACCAAAGCCTGGATTTTGGTGACCACAGGTCTCACCCTTCCATTCCCCATTAAAAATCCCAAATATTGAGTCTCTGTCTTGGCAAACGCACATTTCCTCAAGTTAGCTGTCAGCCGGGCTGCCCTTAGAGACTGAAGAACGGCTGCAACCCTAGCCAAATGCTCTCGCCAGGTGGAGCTGTAAATCACCACGTCATCAATATACGCTGCTGCATATTCATGATGTGGGCGTAAAACCTGGTCCATCAGTCTCTGAAAGGCAGCGGGCGCACCATGTAGCCCAAATGGCATGGTTTTAAAGTGGAACAGCCCCTCTGGTGTTGAAAATGCGGTTTTCTCTCTGGAGCTGCGGGTTAGAGGGATTTGCCAGTATCCCTTCGTCAGGTCCAGAGTGGAAATAAACCTCGCTTTTCCCAGTCTGTCTAAAAGTTCGTCGACCCGAGGCATGGGATACGCATCGAACTTGGCAATAGCATTCACCTTTCTGAAATCTACGCAGAAGCGGTTGGTGCCGTCCTTCTTAGCCACTATTACAATAGGACTGCACCACTCGCTCCTGGAAGGTTCAATCACTCCAAGCTCGAGCATATCCCATACCTCTTTGCGAACGCCACTTCGTCGACTTTCCGGGATCCGGTACGGTCTCTCTCGCACTGTGACACCTGGAGGAGAGATAATGTCATATTCAACTAAGTTCGTCCTGCCGGGCACATCAGAAAAAACATCACTGAACTCCTCAATAAGCTTACGCAGCTCTCTTTGCTGATCCGGAACTAATTGTTCCCCCATTGAAATCGCTCTTGTGCTCGGGGTCTCTGGACAGGGACCTAAATCATCCTCCATATTGCCTGGGGCTATAAATAAGACCTCTCTTGCCTGCCAGGGCTTCAACAAATTAATGTGGTAAATTTCACGTTCATTCCGGCGATCGGGCTGTCTAATTTCATAATTTACTTTCCCTATAGCCCGAATCACCTCATACGGCCCCTGCCATTTAGCACACAGTTTTGACTCTGATGAGGGAAGTAGCAGCATTACCTTGTCCCCTGGTCGAAAGGTTCGAATCCGTGCATTTTTGTTATAATGCTGCTCTTGTCGGTGCTGAGCCGATCTGAGGTTGTCTTGGGCCAAACGACCGACCAAATCCAGGCGATCTCTGAGTAGGAGCACATACTTCACCACATTTTTAGACGAGCCTTTGTGCTCCTCCCACCCCTCTCTCAGCAGGTCGAGAATGCCGCGAGGCTGCCGGCCGTACAGGAGCTCAAAGGGGGAGAACCCCGTTGAACTCTGCGGCACTTCTCTCACTGCAAAAAGGAGGTAGGGGAGAAGTGATGCCCAATGTTTCTGCTCTTGTGTTACAAATCGCCTCAGCATCGACTTTAAGGTCTGATTAAAACGTTCCACCAGACCGTCCGATTGTGGATGATAAACGGACGTCCTGATGGGACGTATTTTTAATATTTTGTACACCTGCTGTAACGTATTGGACAAAAAATTAGTTCCGTGATCGGTCAAAATCTCCTTGGGGATCCCTACTCTGGCCATAATCTGTGCTAACTCGGTGGCTATTGCAGCGGCACTAGTGGACCTCAATGGAACTGCCTCCGGGTATCGCGTTGCATAATCCACCACTACTAAAATGTGCGTATACCCGGAGTCAGAAGGTAGCAAAGGGCCGACTATGTCCATTGCAATGCGCTCGAAAGGAGTGGAAATAATCGGCAGTGGGACCAAAGGGGCGGGGCGCACTCGACCCGGCGCTACTCGCTGGCAGTCTGGGCATGTGGCTACATATTTCGACACATCAGTATGAAGACCTACCCAATAGAATCGAGCCAATATCCGTTCCCTCGTCTTCTCGGCTCCGAGGTGCCCCGCAAAAGGGATATCATGCGCCAGCCTCATGACCTCCAGCCGACAAGACGGGGGAACCAACAATTGTGTTACAGGCTGTCCTGTGCCCGCGGCTAGGTTTACCCTATACAGTAATTGCCCCTTGATACTGAAGTGTGGATATACTAGCGCCCCAGCGCCGTCAACATCCTTACCTTCAATGGACCGGACCTGTCCCCAAGCGTGCACCAGTGACGGGTCGTTATGTTGGCCCCACACTAGGTCCGCGCTTGAGTACCACGGGTCCGGTACATCGAGAGGGGCTGGAATAACATCTGCTCTAGTCGGTCCAGTAACCTCGCTCTCTCGGTCACACTGCGTTCCCACTCCCTTCGACTGGCGTTTGTTACCATTGCAGCACTCTCCCACCAGACCCCAGCCTTGTCTCAACAACGCTCCCTCCCATTTTGCGGTCCGTCTCTCCTTATTCGTTTTTCTAGGACGGAAAAGAGGGGAAAACATTTCAGTGTGAAAAGGAAACACATCACCAATCCGTTCCTTTTTTTTTTTCTCTGCCACGTTTACGTGTGTGGCTGAGACTGCCATTTTTTCCATCAATTCTTTGAATTTTGGCCAGTCTCGGCCCAGAATAACTGGGTGTGGCAACCTTTCCGCCACCCCAACTACCAGGTGACGTTTTATCGGTCCTACCGATAAATATACTTTTAATGTGGGGTATGCCGCCGTGTCTCCATGGATACAGGAGATGGCCACCTGACCTCGTGGCCGCCACGACACACCGCCCAGGAGAGCTGTCCTAATCAAGGTTTGCTCACACCCTGTGTCCACTAATGCGTGGGTTTTCACATTCCCTAACACCACATTAATCAGACAAGGCCCCTCCCGACCATTTTCCCCACGCTTACCAGTCTCAGGTGCCCAATTGCACGCGGCCACGTCACACTCCATGGCAGCGGGGCATGACCTGGCCAGATGTCCCGGCTGGTGGCACCTAAAACAGATAGGAGGGACAGAGGGGGCATGGGTTAGAAATCTGTCCCGCTGCTGGTATGGCAACGGGGCAGGGGCAGCACCTCTACCCCAGCTGGGGGCCAACCTTGATCTCCATGGGGGGGAGGCAAGGGGGCCCAATGGGGTCGGTGCTCTGGGAGGTCTGGGTCCCTGGAACGAGGGGGGTGGTGGCGATGATGTTGGAGGAGAGGGAGAGAGAGCGCGGCTGCTCCGAAGGGCAGGGGCGGACAGGATCCCGATCCGGGCAGAGGTCAGGGAGTCCTCAAAATCTTCGGCCAATTTGACCGCCTCCTCCAGGGTGTCGGGGTTGTGGCGCCGTATCCACGCCTGGGTTTCGGCGCCGACCACATGGCAGAACTGTTCTACCACAATGGCTTCCCCCATCTGCTGGACGGTCTTCTTCCCGGGGGTCAGCCAATGCACCATGTGGTCGCACAACCTCTCCGCAACCACCCTGGGGCGTGTCTCCGGGGCTCTCCGGTACTCCCGAAACCGCGCCCGGTGGGTCTCGGTAGTAATGTTGAGTCGGCGGAGGATAGCCTGCTTGACCAGGTCATACTCAGTGGCGTGCTGGTCACTCATGGCCTGGTAAGCTGCCTGAGCCTCCCCAATCAGGCAGGGTCCCAATTGGCTGGCCCAGAACTCCCGCGGCCAAGCCGCCGCGGTAGCCAGCCGCTCGAATGCCACCAAGTACGCCTCCGGGTCATCCTCCGCCGACATCTTCATCGCCCGTGCCTTTGGGGGCGACATCACCGGTGTTGTAGTCGGGGTCGTTACCGCAGCCACGGCCAGTCCTACCCGTTCAATGAGCGCTGTATAGCGCTCCTCCCTCCTTCTCTCCTCTGCGTCCCGTCTGCTCTCCAGTGCCTGCAGCAGCTCCGCCAGCGCGTCGCGGTCCATGATCCCACTTCTGACACCACGTGTGGCAAAGTGGGTGGTGAGGGGTAGCTGTGTAGCAGTGATGCGGTGCAGGAGTAATGAGCAGACAACGGTAGTCCAGTGGAAAATAGGCTTTATTTGCCAGCACTGGTCTAGTGCTCAAAATAATAAGCCCGGCAATACACAACGATGTGTAAAGCTCGGGCTGACAAAACACAGGATACAGTCCTGAACAAAAGAAACAAGAATACGGTCACCCGTCTCGGGTGCGTGCAGTCGTGATTGTGGTGAGTGAATACACAGGACGTTGTGACAGTACGTGAGGAGGTGATCCGGCTTGTGTTCGCCCAGTGCGACAGCTCCGGATATGTTCTAGCTGTCTGGTGATTCGGAAACAAGACAGACAGTTAGTTTTCAGACACTCCAGCGCACAAACACACACACACAGCTCTTTTAGAGCAGAACAGATTTTTAGGTCCTTCTCGGTCCTTGGTTTAACCCAAACGAAGGAAAAGAACAGCGTTACCCCGGCCCCTATATGTAATCCCGCATGATATCTAGGTAAACGGTTGCAGCTGCCTTTTACTTGCAGCTGCCCCTCGTTTACCTGTCAAATCAATACGGTCTTACAACAGAGTCTCGCTTCCTTCCAGGCTGACCCACTTTCCGGTCCCGGAAACGAACTGTCAGGCCAGCCCTTCCAGATACTTCTCCTCCCGTTCTTTAGCGCCCTCACAGGTCGGGAGGAAGATTTATCACCAGAACTCATTGTATTTCTGTCACAGGCAGTTACCAAAGTTTGTGGTTATTGGTTTAACAGATAATGACGCTTTTAGCGGTTCCTATGCTAAAAACCCTTTTAACTTTAAACACTTTGCCGGGAACTTTATAGCTATGTATGTTGATGGTGAACAAGTCCCCTCAAAACCTTTACAACCCGACTATACAGCAAGACACAACCCCGTCTGTGAATATTACAGTCTAATACAAGCCACGGGTAGACATCTCAAAGACAAACTGCTGATAATTGATCGGTTAGACTTTATTAGAGGCTATACGCTCTATGCTTTTGATTTGACCCCTGACCAAGAATGTGGAGATCATTTTTCCTTAGTAAAAAATGGTAATATGCGTCTTGAAATGCGTATTGCCCATGCTCTGCCAGAGACTGTGAATATGATTGTTTATGCTGTTTTTGAGAACGTGATTGAGGTTTCCCACCAAAGAGCTGTTCTCTTTGATTACTGAAAAGTTTGATACAACTTTGATCCTTTTTAAAAATGAATACCACCCAGCTTACAGCGCTGCTATCCAGCAACCCCATGACTGAAAAGTATTTTTATGGGGTCCTAGCTAGTGATCAACTACCTAAAGGAAAAATAAAAAAAACTTCTGGCGATACTCATTGTCAACACAGACCCCCAGAATTATCCTGGAGAACACTGGCTGGGGATTTATCTAAAAGAAGAGGGTCAGGGAGAGTTTTTTGATTCTTACGGTAACCCTCCAGATTTTATTTATTTTCCTAAGACTATCTCAAACTTTTTAGACAACAACGCTAAACAAACAGTGTACAATAATCAGTCTCTACAGGGTCTTATGACCACTACCTGCGGCCATCACTGTGTTTTCTTCTTACATCATCGAGCCAAAGGACTTACTTACCCTGAGGTTATGGCGCTCTACAGCTCTGATTTAAACAAAAATGATCTGATGGTGTCCCAATTTATACATTGTATGTCTAACCCTAAAAAACAGAACTGTATAAATGTATTTTCATGCGTGCAGTGTGTCAAGACTCACCATGATTTTAAAATATGTTATGAATGTTAGTCTTCAAAAAAACTTATGACAATGTATATGCTGAATAAATATTTTTATTGTTGTAAAGACTTATACAGACATATATATATCAGACATTGTTATACACCATATGCATGAATTTACAACAAAATGTAAAGATTTGTATGAAACTCAATAAAAACAGTAACATCTTAATAAGTTTCCCATAACTGTTGTCTTTTTTTCTGCTTCTTATTCAGGGGTCTCTAAGGGTCGTTTTTTATAGGCTTCTATGAGTTGTCATGTTTGAGAATTAGGTACTGTAGAATAGGGGACATTTATCACAGCCAAACCTTTGATGCATTCAACCCATCCTACAGGTAGCCTATGTTCAGGGATATTGGTATTCCCTGTAGCAGCCCTGATTAAATCAACCAAATGCGACCCTCTAATGTTCTTGCCCCTAAGAATGCATTCCCCTTGATCATTCCATGAGGTAACCAAAGCATTCTGAGACATGGCGTTTAAAATAAAATTAGCATTTTTCTTAGATCTGGAGGGGACGCTACTCATAACATAAGTCACTACCTTAGATTCAGATTCTGCAGCAGGTTGGGCCATTTCCTCAGAGGGGGGTGTAATCAAAGTCAGGGTATTAAGCTCTTTTTCACTCTGTTTAATCAACGCTAGATATCTCTGTAAGGAGCTTGTGTATAGCTTAACTTTCTCATGGTCACTGATGTCAGTTCTAAGTAGAATGCTTTTCATTTCAGAGTCAAGTCGGCTTTCAACGGCTTTTTTAATAGGGGTGCTGGGGCTCAGGCTGCCGAAGTCTATCGAGTTGATGTTGTGGTATCAGAAACATTTTCTGGGAGTGAGTCATTTTTACAAATTAACTTTGAGGCATTAAGAGTCCTGATAAAAAAGGCAATGCAATCCTTATTAAAGCGCCAATAAAACCACCACTCTGATTCACAGTTTTTTCTTCTTTTTAATTGAATGGTTCTTATTACATAGGCTCTTTATAACACGCCGCTGCTTTTTGAGAGTGTTTAACTGACTCGAAGTTAAGGGGATGTGACCCTTTAAGGCATTTAAGGCAATTTCCACAATAGATTTGATAAAATCGTCTGAAGCGTTTCGTAAAATTGCTCTTCTCTGATGAGCAGAGCTATGAACTATGCTCTTTAAGAGATGGAGGTTACGTTTTATTCTAGCCGACATGCTGCGTTGTTGATGAGCCTAGATAAATAAAAGTTTTAGCGCTATAACAGGCCGATTGTAAGTGTTTTGTCTTGGTATTTCTCATGATATAAGCAACTGGCCAATCAGGAGTAAATAAACCAGTTCTTAGACGGTATGCTTCGGGGGTTTGTGCCTTTAAGTCTATTAAAAGATAACCATAGGGTTTTTTTGTCGCATCTTCAAACGCTTCTAAGAAAAACTTGGAGTTACCGGGGTACATCTGTCGGGCTAGCGTGTTGATTTGAAGTTTATCTCGAGGGTTTTTAAACAGAATAATGTAATTGGCATTCAAGTTTATGGTACGGCTCATTTTTCCTTGAAAAAACACATTTTGAACCAAATACAGCACGCATAAATTCCTATGATGAACGTATTTTGTAAAAGCTTTCTGTATTTCATCATTTTCGCTAGCTGCCTCCATCAAGTCATCTATAATGATTAAATTGATTTTGTTAGGAGGCAGTAAATTATCATTGGATAATGAAGCTGGTATGCCTTCAATAAATTTTACATTTTTAAATTTAAGTGCCAATTTGTTGTATAATGGCTGCCAACAGCTATAACACCATATGATATTCTCAGGGGTTTGGGACAAGATCTGTGGAGAGTTTTCTAAAAGCTGCTTCACAAGATAACTTTTGCCTGAATTGGAGGGTCCGGATATTATACTGCAAAAGGTACGGTTAGTCTAATATCGAAGCCATCTTCAGTAGCCATAAGGAAGAGATGTGTAATCAGACAGCAAGACTCTCTTATTGTAGACTATTTGAAAAGTTTTCTGGAGTGGTTTGTTTTCCAATTGAAATTCTTTTTTATTACGGTGAATCTGGGAGCCTCGAATCATGATATGCTCAGTGGGGGTGTTTCTATTAGGGTTCACAAAGTTTTGAACTAGGTCTTTTAATGAAGCAAGGTTAATTAATTTGGAATTCTCATAGTTTAGGGTAATACCCTTTACTTTGAGACATGTTTTTCCGCTGTTTGTGATGTATCCATACGTTTTAGGCCCCCCTGACACAAGCTTCAGCTTGCTAGTTAAATCTCCAAGATAATCGCCAAGTTCAGGACGCCATGCATGGGGCCTACTGACAAAGATCACAGAGTCCGTATCATGGTACAGACAGCGACCCTGCAGACGATCCGTGAGGTTATAGAGCTCTAGCCAGGCGTAAGCGGTTGTAAACGCCGCTATGAATACGTTTACATTACCGGGGGGAGTATAGGTATCAGAAGCGTAACGCCACTGAACCTGCGCCACCGTATCACTTACAAAACAAAAATGCGAAACCTGATATCTTTTTGAAAAGAGATAATGGAAAAACTGGTCAGGATCTTTAACCAAGCTTGTAGAGAGTTGGTTAGTTCTCTGGGCAAACTTCCCCCAAAATGAGTTTAAACATAACTTGGAGATTTGTCTCTTAGCAGGGTTAACATTAATGTTTTGAGGATCTAATTGAACCCCCTCTTTCTGAAAATATTCAGCAATATAGCGCTCTTTACGCCCATCATTGGTACAATGAGAGGGGTAACCTGAACTTTCCTGTTTCCCCTTGAGATGACTATTAATGTAACCTGTAAAGAGAGTGTCAGATTTCTGAGGAAAATGCCAAACTTCGTGTATTTTAGACACTTTGTAACCTTTCTCAAGAGCTTTGACTACCTCTACACTGCACCATGTCCCTGTCAAGGCTCTTTCTCCAGAGGTATGGTTACATACCCCGGTTTGATTTAGTGTTTCTGCGCATGAACGGCAGAGGGTAAACATTAATTTACCACAGATGCGGGCAGGCAGTACAGGGAAATAAAGACCCCTTGGAGGCAGAACAGTTAATTTGAACAAGCCAATGTACTGCCTCAAGTCTTGAAAATTATGGTAAATTACGGTAGGATGGTCTACAGGGTACACTTCTGTTGACAAAGGGGTACAAGCTAGTGAAATAAGTATTCCACCCTTTCATTTTCTTGGGCCACATAATGTAATGTAATGGCATTTGTACGCCCCCCAAACAGCGCCTCACGAGGATTGAGACGTTCTGGAAAATCGGAGCGAACCAAAAAATCGTGAACTTTAGGCTGTTTTTTCAGGGCGTTCCATTCATGCTCCCAAATAACTCTGACTTCCAACCCATAAACCTTTTGCAATGTTTCAATCTTTTCATCAAAGTGATGATACATCGTACCACAGGATACTTTGCATAAGGGGTTTACATCGGCAGAATCATAGCATTGGGGACAACCATGAAAAAAGAACCCAGCAAATTCAAAAGCCGTACGCTTACCATTAATCACAGCATACCCGTCCAAGAAAAAGGGTCCTATTTTAAGCTCTCCATAGTTTAAAGCATGTTGAATGAAAACATTTTCAGTTTCAGATACATACATTAACCATTGTATCGAGGCATTTGAAAAGCTTTTTTGCTGCTCACTGTAATTGTCGGGAGGAATGATCGCTATTGTGTCTTTAGGCATGAATTTACTTCTATACATAGCCATGCACAGTGAAGCAATGGTGGTACATTGGAAGGGGTCTATCTGCCCTATAGCATAAACCTCTGTACGGAATTTGATACAGGCCTCTTTCAAAATTTCAACATCATTTTTGCAGTAGAATGCCATTTCTTCTCTGAAATTAAAAACGCCATTCTTAATTGAATCATACCATTTGTAAAAGTCATCACGTTCTTTAGACATCATTTGCTGAACACTGTAGTAACGTGGTTCAGGATAGGGGCCTACGTAATTCTGGTTTTCAACAGTATTGAAAAAATGAGGAAAATATCCTTTTCTGGCTTCAAATCCCATAGCTGAAGGCATTGCACTTCATGGGCATAAAGTTAAAGGAATCATTGTAGCGCATCTTAAAAGCCTCATCTGTAAAACACATTAACTTGCTACCCTGAGCGATGATATGAGGGTTAACACCGTTGGTAAATAAATAATTCATCAGTAAATTGCTGTCATACGATTTCGAGTTGTGCGCCAAGAAAGTATAGCCAACGTAACTGGGCCTGCGATACCTTTCAAAAAACTTTTTCACACAATCCTCACTCTCCCAAAACCATGATTCCCCATCCAGGTGCATGCAGTACAAATAATTTGGAATGTGCAAGCCATCTTCCTGCCTGCATTCAAAATCATAAAACACATATTTGTCTGTGGGCTCATAAGGTTTTGGCACTTGAATGAAGCATTTGTGATCAGTGTGAGGTAACAACACAGCCTTACATATCTTACAGTAGGGACTAGGACATTTATGAATCAGCGATTTATCAGGATTGCATTTATAGAGAGAATAGCTTCTTGTACACAGTTTTAAAATGTCACACATAGAGACCTGTTTTTCACTGTTGGCTTTATCTCGGAGAATCTTATGCTCATCATAACAGAGCTGTGATCGACAATAACGATTGCAATCATTACATTTTACCTTTACAGAAGCATCGCTGTTACAGGCTGGTGAAAAACACACATTACAGTGTCCCTCACAACGATGTCCAGATCGGTTACTGTAGGCTGTGTAACAGTAATTACACAGATAGGCGGCACCCAGAAAACCTTTCAAGTTAACAATACCGTAGAAATGATTCTCATGAAGAAACAGAAATACAGTTTTGCTTTTTGGTCGCTTATCTGTTTGGTGTTTCAGGAACACATCCTTTTGAGGACATCTGTACCATACCACAATTTTAACATCTAGGGCCTGTTCAAATTTATCTAGGTCAGCAAACGAAATCATCTGATGTTCACTTAACCCCACACGCTGTTGAAGTTTTAAAGCCTCAGCCATACACATATCATAAGGACCCCTGAATTCTGGAAATAACAAGCTCAGAACGCTGTAAGCAAAACATAATTGATTGTCTCTGTTGTAACATATAATCAGATGTTTGGCTTTTTTTCTAATAAGCTCACTTTTCATTAAGGTCTACAAACCTCTCCTTAGACCTTATAACCTGGACAATCAACATCAAAGAATCATCAGCCAAAATTTCACTATGACTTTGAAGGAGAGCTTCAATCTGACTGAAAAAATCGTCTAGACTTAAATTGTCTCCAGTCATTTTTACATACACTGGTATATCCAAGGATCCTGCTCTTAATTCAAGCTGTACAATGTCTGTGGGTCTTAATGTTCTAGAAACCTCACTCAACATATTCTCTAACGTTTCATGCAACACAGTAAAAACTTCAGCATAGGAATCCAAATCATACAGATGTGTAAAGTTAAGAGGGTGCTTCAATTCGATATTGTTAAACATAGATCTATGTCTAAGCTGTACACCTTCCCCACCAATTCTACCCCCATTGTTAACCCTATGGGGGTTCTGTAAACCAGAAGGACCAGCCACTTGATCATCATGTAATACACCAGCCCCCAGGACTTTTATGCTAAGAGTCATCCTGACAAGCCCCCCTGTTTAAGCTTCCCCTATTTGGCTTTCCATATCATTTACACTCTCTGTAGTAACATGATTTTCTCTAGACATTTCTTGCAAAAGCTTATCCAAAGAGTCACAATTGATCTGAGTCAATTTAGCATCATTAATAACCCTTGGGTTATTGTTGTTTATATTAGGGATGATGTCATTTATCGGGGGACTATCTATAGAAAGTTCATCAATCAGAGACTTGATTGGCGTTAAATTATGCGAGTTATAATTTAAATCATTTAATAGTTTGTCTAGATAGTCAAAATTCTCAAAAGCTCCTAAATTTAGGGGGTGAACAGTGCTTGGTCTTACATCTAGGGTTGGAGACTTACTATGTGTAGGGGATCTTGTTGAGGGATTTGTATTTAAGGTACTTTGGGAGATGATTACAGAATTTGACACAGTTTGACTTGGATCAATTGAAACCTTTTTATTTTTTTGAACAACAGTCACAGCATCATCATTATCAGAATCATCATCAACATTAATTTCCACATGCTTCCTCTTACAAGTTTTTTTTCCGAAAGGGTGCCATTATTGCTGTACAATTACAAAGTTACTGTTTTAAAAACCCTAGAGTTTTCAACAGGGTTATTAAGGTTTGTATATTCTGAAACACCTCAGAGTCAGACACTAGAGCCCTTATAACAGGGTGTCCTGATTTTCAGAGGTAACTTCCTATCTAAATATTGTCTGCTTTCAGCACACATTTACCCCCAAAACGCGTTCATTACGTGTAAAATCGAATGAAAAATATTCTCACTTGTTTTTGTGAATATCTAGAAAATATAACTTATAAAGGGGTCATTACATCAGGCTGTGCAAACATTAGGTTAACCGATTTAAAAAACATAACGCTGCACTAAGCTCCTATAGTTTAAAAAAAAAATCTAAACAGTAAAGCGTATTAATAATTTGCACAACCCTCAGAATAGTTTGATCGTGTATGAGGTTATTCAAATCTGTTGATGATAAAAACATTTACAGTATTTTTCTCTTTTATTTTTATTAGCAATACAACACATATTCCGATTTTATATATCTTTCAAAAAACATTTCTTTCTAATCTTTTTGAAGGCATCTGTATATTTAAGTTGAGATAACGATAGGTTGCGGATGCAACCCCGGTTCCCTGAAAGAGAAAATAACCATCAAGGTATGGGACATTGCCGTCAGGCAGTAGGGATTGGCTGAGCTTTATGTCAAAGCTGCCGATAGGCCTCCGCGCAAGCTGCCGTGTAAGCCCACCCCCCGCGGAGAGTCACTTCCTCTTTTGCCCTTCAGGCCGTGAAGGCCTCCAGAGCGACCTCGCGGCTTGATGGTTATTTTCTCTTTCAGGGAACCGGGGTTGCATCCACAACCTATCGTTCCCTTTCAAGTCGAAAATAACCATCAAGGTATGGGAACAGTGTACCCAAGCCGTCGCGAGGGAGGATTCTCGGCAGTAGGACAGACTTACGTCATAACACAACTGCGTAGGCAGTACATCTACACATATGCGGAGCTGCGCCTCAGCGTCTATGCTCGCAATGACACCTGTCCAAAGGTGGAATAGTCACACCATATTGTCAACCACTCTACACGTCCGCAACCTGAGGCGTCATAGAGTGCAACACAGATGCTCCAAATGACGGAGCAGAGGATTCCAGTACATTTAACCGGTAGAACCTCGTAAATGTATGCGGTGTAACCCAACTGGCTGCAGCGCAAATGTCAGACATCGGCACCCCTCTAAAGAGGGCCCAGGATGTTGCCATACCCCTAGTGGAATGTGCCTTCAACTGCCCTGGTGGCGGAAGGCCCATAGAATCATATGCTAACTGAATAGCATCCACTATCCAATGAGAAAGGCGTTGCTTAGACAACGGCTGACCCAAAGTCTTAGAACCATGGCATATGAACAGCTGTTCTGTTTGCCTCACAGTCTTTGTGCGGTCAATATAACACCTCAATGCCCGCACAGGGCAGAGCATGTGTAACCGCTCTTCCTCTGGGGAAGAAAAAGGAGGAGGATGGAACGCCATCAACTCGACTGGTTGGTTCATGTGAAACGGGGATATGACCTTGGGTAAAAAGGCCGGATTTGGACATATGGAGACCTTAGAACCGTCTCCTGCGAAACGAGTACATGATGAATGCACCGAAAGTGCATGTAACTCGCCCACGCGTTTTGCTGATACCACTGATAGCAAAAATGCAGTCTTTATAGACACGAACTTCATATCCACACTGTGGAGAGGCTCGAACGGTGCCTTGGTAAGGGCTTCTAGCACCACATCAAGGCTCCATGATGGTAAACTGGTCGACCTTGGAGGCCGCAAGCGTCTTGCGCCCTTTAGGAACTGAGATGCCAGAAAATGGCAACCAGGTGATAACCCGTCAATGCGTACATGGCAAGCCGAAATAGCGGCCAAATACACTTTAAGTGTAGAGGGAGACTTCCCCTCATCTAGCAGCTTCTGCAGAAACTGTAATATCACTGCCATAGGGCAGGAGACCGGGTCATGGCCCTCAGCCAGACATCAACTCTGAAACAATTGCCACTTATACGCATATTGCGACCGAGTAGAGGGCGCTCTCGCACTCTGAATGGTGGGGACCGCAAGCCGCCCTGGCGGTTGATATACGCCACTACCGTGGTGTTGTCTGACCGCACTAACACGTGCTTGCCTAGAAGCACTGGCAAGAAGTGCCGAAGGGCGAGGTCCACCGCTCTAGAGCATTGATGTGGGCCGACCTCCAGGGTCCTGACCACACTCCGCGAGTCCCCGACCCGTTCCAGACTGCTCCCCAACCCTGGTTGGAAGCATCGGTCGTAATAACCTCCCTTCGGAAGATGGGACCCAAGCGTACGCCCTGGCGGATGTTCAACAGAACTTTCCACCAGCGCAGTGCTTCCCAGCAGGTTCGGGATACCCTCAACCTGCGGTGTTTGTCTCTCCGCGGATGCAACGCGAAGGCATTGAACCAGGCCTGCAGAGGTCTCTGGTGTAGTAAGCCCAAAGGAAGGGCTTGCGAGGCGGCAGCCATCAACCCCAGCATGCGCTGACACAGCTCCATGCTGACTGTTTCTCTCAACCTGAATAGGGAGAGACACCGCTCCAGCGAGGCAACTCTTTGTGTCGACAGGGTCGCTTCCATGGACACAGAGTCCAGATGCAGACCCAAAAATTCGGTCCGTTGGCTCGGCACGAGGCGGCTCTTTTCTGAATTGACCTTCAGACCTAGCCGGTGAAGATGATTTGTAACCATCACTGTGTGCTGTGCCAACTGCTCCTTTGACTGCGCGCAGACGAGCCAGTCGTCCAGATAGTTCAGCAGTCGGACGCCTTGAACCCGCAAGGGGGCTAAAATGGCATCCATACACTTCGAAAAGGTTCGAGGAGCTAGAGACAGGCCGAATGGCAGGACACAAAACTCGTAGACCCTGTTCTGAAATGCGAATCGTAGGTACTTCCTGTGACCCGGACAGATGGGAACGTGAAAGTATGCATCTGTGAGGTCTACGGTGGTAAACCAGTCGCCCTGCCGGACAGACTGGACAATGTGCCTGTGCGTAAGCATCTTGAACGACAACGCCCATAGGTATTTGTTCAGTAGTCGCAGATCTAAAATAGTGGAACAGTGTAGGAGTGGGTTAACGGCTGCCGGGGTTTCTCAGGGCTGCTTAGGCTGCGCTTGCTCACGAGGGGCCTGGCCAGAGCCACGAGGACGCGGTCTGCCACCTCCTCTAGGGCGCCACCCTCCGCGCTGCGGTCTTGCAAACGCGGGTTGGCTGCGTGCTGAAACCCCCAAAGGGGCGGTTTTACTGCCCTGTGGGTGCGCTTGCTGCTGCAGCGGTGCCCTGCGCCACTGGCGCTCCTGTGGCCGCCTTGGCTGGAAGGGTTTGCTTGGCCACATCTTTGCCAACTGCTGCGATGCCTCACGTGCCTTGACAGAGCGTTGCAGCATCTCCTCCACCGCTGGGCCAAACGTGTACCCCGGGGATATAGGAGCATCTAGCAATGGGGCCTTATCAGGCTCCTGTACCCTGGCCTGCTAGAGCCAGAGCCGCCTCCTTGCCACCACAAGGGAAGCAATGCTCCTGCCCTGTGCTCGCGCATTCAGCTGAGCCAGCTTAACCAAAAGCTGCGCAACTGCACCCAGCTCGGTCCTAAGTCCAACAGATGGGGACTCAGGCAGATCGCGAATCAGCGCCGCCTGGTAGACCGTCAGGAGGCTGGCCACGTTAGACAGCCTAACTGCCTCTGTAGCCGCGGCATAACCCTTTTTCAGGTGGGCCTCCGTAATCCTACACTGCCTGTTAGGGCAGGAGGGGTCCTTAGCCAGCCCCGATAATGTCGGCGCCTTTACTAGCGCGGCGAACGCGGCGCCCGCTGGCGGAGAGGACGCTAACCCAGCTTCGCTCGCCCCGTGCATGCCTTGCGAGAAGTTGCAGGGGCGGAGGCCGGGGCCCCCCAGGTAGACTGCACCTCCTTAATAAAATCCGGGAATGCCGGGAGCATCCTGGACTGAAGGGGCGGAGCCGATGGCAACTCAAATAGAGAGCGTTGTGTTGGCTCTAACGCAGGCCAGTCCACGCCTAAGTGACGGGCTGCCCTCTCCACCACCGACCAGATAGGGTCATTAGTATCCAGCACTTCAGGGTCGTCCTGCCCAGAGTGCTGGGATGCCACCTCAGGCTCTGTGTCTTCAAAGAGCGGGTCTGAGACAGCATCGGTGTCCCACTCTACTTCCTGGGGTTGGCCGTGAGGCACTGGTGGAGGAACCATCGGCTGACTAGCGATGGGTCCGGTTACTAGCTCTGGGGCCCGAGGCGCCACATTCGCTAGGGTCATGAGGAGGGATTGCTGTCCCATCATGAGCTCCATGAACTGTGACTTGGAGGTGAGCTCAGTCACTGGAGACCTCTGACCAGCTGTAAGCTGGGAGGATGGGCTCCGAGGGAGCTGAGACGTCACCGGCGGCGTCACGACAGATGACGGTGGGGCCGAGACAGTGTGGGACGAGCCCGAGGATGGGGAACGACCTCCAACCGCCTTCCTAGCTCTCTGGCAAAGGGTGCGCGTCTGAAACCCCGCACATAGCTGGCAGTATGCCCTATCTGCCAGGGCAGATGCGGCATGGTCCGGCCCCAAGCATGCGACGCAGTCCTCATGTGGGTCGCTGGCAGGCAACTTGGCCTGGCAGGTCACGCAACGGTGGAACCCAGACATGGTGGAACGCCGAAGCATCTAGCACTGACGTCGAGCACTGAAGTGCGTGCGTTGAGCACTGCCGCGTCAAACGCCGAGGTGTGTGCGTCAAACGCCGAAGCGTCGGACACCAAGCGTCGAGCACCTGAAGTGTGTGCGTTGAGCGCCGCCGCGTCAAGCGCCGAGGTGCGTACGTCGAGCGTCATGGGTGCGTGCGTCGAGCACAGAGCGCCGAAGCGCCGAGCACCGAGGTGCGTGCGTCGAGTGTCGAGGGTGCGCGCATCGAGCGCCGAAGCATCGAGCACCGAGCGTCGAGGGCCGAGCGCTGAAGCGTCGAGCGCCGAAGCGTTGAGCACCGAGTGTCGAGCGTCGAAGCGTCGAGCACCGAGCATCGAGCACCGAACGTCGAGCACCGAAGCGTCGCGCACCGAGGTGAGTGCGTCGAGCGTCGAGGGTGCGTGCGTCGAGCACCGAGCGCCGAAGCGTCGAGCACCGAGGTGCGTGCGTCGAGCGTCGAGGGTGCGTGCGTCGAGGTGCCGAAGCGTCGAGCGCCGAAGCGTCGAGCGTCGAGCGCCGAAGCGTCGAGCACTGACGTCGAGCACTGAAGTGCGTGCGTTGAGCACTGCCGCGTCAAACGCCGAGGTGTGTGCGTCAAACGCCGAAGCGTCGGACACCAAGCGTCGAGCACCTGAAGTGTGTGCGTTGAGCGCCGCCGCGTCAAGCGCCGAGGTGCGTACGTCGAGCGTCATGGGTGCGTGCGTCGAGCACAGAGCGCCGAAGCGCCGAGCACCGAGGTGCGTGCGTCGAGTGTCGAGGGTGCGCGCGTCGAGGCGCCGAAGCATCGAGCGCCGAAGCGTCGAGCACCGAGCGTCGAGGGCCGAGCGCTGAAGCGTCGAGCGCCGAAGCGTTGAGCACCGAGTGTCGAGCGTCGAGCACCGAGCATCGAGCACCGAACGTCAAGCACCGAAGCGTCGCGTACCGAGGTGAGTGCGTCGAGCGTCGAGGGTGCGTGCGTCGAGCACCGAGCGCCGAAGCGTCGAGCACCGAGGTGCGTGCGTCGAGCGTTGAGGGTGCGTGCGTCGAGGTGCCGAAGCGTCGAGCGCCGAAGCGTCGAGCGCTGAAGCGTCGAGCGCCGAAGCGTCGAGCACCGAGAGTTGAGCTCCGAAGCGTCGAGCACTGAGGTGCGTGCGTCGAGCGTCGAGGGTGCGTGCGTCGAGCACCGAGCGTCGAGCGCCGAAGCGTCGAGCATCGAGCGTTGAGCGTCGAGCGCCGAAGCGTCGAGCACAGAGCGTCGAGCACCGAGCGTCGAGCACCGAAGATCGAGCACCAAGCACCAAGCGCTGATGGAACGTGCACCGAGCGTCGAGCACCGAGCGCCGAAGCGTCGAGCGTCGAGCGTCGAGCACTGAGCCCCAAGTGCAGAAGCACTAAGCACCACGCGCAGAAGCGCTGCACAAAGCGCCGAAGCGCTGCACCAAGCGCACAAGCGCTGACACCAAAAGTGCCGGAGCGCGAGCGCCGAAGCGCGAGTACCGAGCGTGGAACGCTAGCACAGACGCCTACGCGTCAGCTGACCCGCCAAGCGGAGACGCTAAGTGCTGGTACAGTGTCTGATGCTGTGCAATACCTACCTGATGGTGCTGGGGATTTTGCACGTTGGTGGTTGTCTTCCTCTGTATAGTGAAAGGGAAAAAAGTTTTTTTTTTTTTTTTTTTTTGTTGGACGCTGCAGAATAAAGTAAGAGGGTGTAGAACAATTACACACGTGGCGGGAACGCGCCGCGGTGGGGAAGGAACACTGCAGAGCAGACTACACGCACACGCACGGTCTAGCCTAAGCTAGACCGAGGATGCAGATATGCGCGTGGGCCAAGGCCAACGCAACACGCGTCCGAACAAAAATATATATACACAATATATATAACAATATATATACACACAATAATATACAAAAACCCAAACACAATAATAATAGTAAGAACAGAGGAAAGACGGAGAGACCACGAAGAAACGCCATGCAAAAGCAAAGCGAGAAAGAGATATATAAAGAAAACAATATATATCTAACAATAATAATAATAATAATAATAATAATAATAATAATAATAATAATAATAATCACTGAAATAAACTCAGAGAAGGGGATAAACCAGCTTCTCAAGCCTAAGCTTATGGAGTACAATCAGTGTACAGCTCTAAGTCCTACCGCTACTAAGGCTGAAGGCAAAAGAGGAAGTGACTCTCCGCGCGTTGCGTATAGTAAGCTCCCAGGGGGGCGGGCTTACACGGCAGCTTGCGCGGAGGCCGATCGGCAGCTTTGACATAAAGCTCAGCCAATCCCTACTGCCTGACGGCAATGTCCCATACCTTGATGGTTATTTTCGACTTGAAAGGGAACATCATGTTTTCCAAACAACGAACCTAGACTACACGGCTCCAGGATCGATGATTTTCAGAGGTAACTTCCTATCTAAATATTGTCTGCTTTCAGCACACATTTACCCCCACTCTGTTCATTACATGTAAAATCAAATGAAAAATATTCTCACTGGGTGTGTGTTTCGTGCGCATGTGTGGTGTAAAGGAACCGCCCCCCTATTTAAGTCACAAAACAAGTTTTGAAGTCATTCCTCAGCTGAAGTTTGAAGAGAGAGGAAGCAATGAGAGGGAAAGAATTCAGGCAGGATTTGTTCGTTTGTCCGGGGAGTTTTTTTTTTTTTTTGAAAACGGTAAGAGAGAGCTTTTTTCAGAAATTGTACTCTGGTAGATTTTGTTTTGTTTTTGTTCTTTTTATAAATATTTAATTTATTGCTTTTGTGATACGCTGTTTTAAACTTTCTCCTGTTTCAACTATTGGTTTCTGTATGTAAAATATCTTTTGCTTTTAACGTGTCCTGGTAAAAATATGTATACACCTCGCATAAGTTAACATAAGCATATAAAAATAAAAATCACTGCGCCTGAAACCACTGAACAATCTCATAATGTTTAAATGCTTTTAAATGTCAAATAAGTTGTTTTCTTTTTGTTTTTAATACACTATTTTAAACATACTCCTTTTTTCATTAAGTGTCTTATGTAAAAAAAATATTAAGACTTTAATGTTGTCTGCACCAAGCATAAGTTAACATAAGCATTTATAAAACTTGGGTAACCCCCTATCACCTGATTACATAAATAACATTATATATATATATATATATATATATATATATATATATATATATATATATTCCATACTCCTATATAAAATCCATGCCCCCTCATTATATATTCATAAATTCATAAATCCACTCCCACTCATTATATATTCATATATTCACACATAAGGTCAAAAGGTCCCTAAAAGGTCAAAAAAGGTCATCAATCAAACTTTTTACATAAGCTATAGTAATATTACTACTCCCATGACATTGGTATTATTAGCATCACACTCTAACCAACTGAGCTAACCAGCCACTCACTCCTCTTAACTGGAAAATAAAATTCCAACAATTTGTAATGGTCTAGAAATGCAACATTGCAATGTTGCGTTTATTTCGAGTTTTATCACTGGGGGTGGGGGGATCGGATATGCAAATAGTCAAAAACGTAGCATAAATTGTCAGTTTCATTTCATATGTATACATAGTTCTAAAACTAACACCGCCCGAACAGTGACTTAAAACCTGGACCCCCAGATTAAATGTCTGATGCGCTACTGACTGAGCTATCCGGGCTCTTCCTTGCCTCTGCTGCTTTTGTAAAAACAAACTTACGGTTCAAGTGGGGTCGCTGGAAACAGTCAAATTCACAAGATTTTCTTTGTTAAAAAAAGTATAACCCTCAGTTAGGTCCCAGTGAGATTTGAACTTGGATCGCTGGATTCAGAGTCCAGAGTAGCTTAATGATCCCAGAATCTCATCAAGCAGCTTCTTGAAGGATCCCAGGGTGTCAGCTTCAACAACATTACTGGGGAGTTGGTTCCAGACCCTCACAATTCTCTGTGTAAAAAAGTGCCTCCTATTTTCTATTCTGAATGCCCCTTTATCTAATCTCCATTTGTGACCCCTGGTCCTTGTTTCTTTTTTCAGGTCAAAGAAGTCCCCTGGGTTGACATTGTCTATACCTTTTAGGATTTTGAATGTTTGAATCAGATCGCCGCGTAGTCTTCTTTGTTCAAGACTGAATAGATTCAATTCTTTTAGCCTGTCTGCATACGACATGCCTTTTAAACCCGGGATAATATATCCGAGCATCTTGTTGGCCTTTTTTATAGTTTCCCCACATTTACTAGATGAAGACATTTCTGAGTCAACATAAACTCCTAGGTCTTTTTCATAGTTCCCTTCTTCAATTTCACTATCTCCCATATGATATTTATAATGCACATTTTTATTGCCTGCCTGCAATACTTTACACTTTTCTCTATTAAATTTCATTTGCCATGTGTCTGCCCAATTCTGAATGCTGTCTAGATCATTTTGAATGACCTTTGCTGCTTCAACAGTGTTTGCCACTTCTCCTATTTTTGTGTCGTCTGCAAATTTAACGAGTTTGCTTACTATACCAGAATCTAAATCATTAATGTAGATTAGGAATAGCAGAGTTGCTTTAATCAGAAAACATTGCAGCTTAAAGCCTTGCAGCTGCGTGTATTTTTCTGATAACAAGCTGAAACTCGGAGCAGCTGATTCAAATCCCGAGGCATTCTGGGACATGGGGAGGGGCAGAGCCCGCAGGACAAACACAAACAAAGGCAGCCAGGCTTCCCAGCGACAGCGTTTGAAAGCGACATCGTGGGAGAAGTATGAGGGGACAAGTACAACGCAGTTAGAAGCAGTTGAAAGCAGGTTGACAGCTGCAGAAGCTAAACTAAACTTCCAAAAAAATGGTCTTCAAACCAGTAATCTGTGACAACTGCATGATGTGGGAAATCCGAGAAAACCCAACAGAGCTCAACCAAGTTTGTGTAAAGTGCCGCACCATCCAGGACTTGCTTCAGCGATTAAGTCTGCTAGAAAAGGAGCTGGAGGAAATGAGACAGCAACAGGAGCTTGAGGAGCTGACACACCCACAATTCATGGAAGTCTGCACCCCTAGCAGACTGAAAGACACCAGGGAGATGGAAGAGAGTCGAAACAGCTGGGTTCAGATAGGCAGAAGCAGGGAAAAAAAGAAACTTCGTCAAACACAACCACCTGAAATCCAGACATCCAACAAATTTGAGCCACTTCAACATTTAGATGACCAAAACCAAAATCAAGAGAATGAAAGGAACAACATCCAGGACCCTATAAACTGTGCTGGCCAGGCAGCAAAAAGAAGGGAAGTCATGATTGTTGGGGGCTCCATATTGAGAAACACAGCAAGCTCAGTTCGCAGTTTGGACCCCCTTACTACAACAGTGTGCTGCCTTCCAGGAGCCTCAGTCAAGCACATCACTGAGAATGTGGACAGGCTCCTACAACGAACAGGAGGCGACCCGGTAGTAGTCGTCCACATCGGTACAAACAACATTGGAAGAGACAGGCCAAGATCCCTGCAAAACAAATTCAGAGAGCTAGGAAGGAAATTAAAAGACAAGACCAAAACTGTGGTATTTTCTGGGATACTGCCGGCACCCTGCAAAGGACCATATGGACAGCTGGAAATACTAAATCAAAATGCATGGCTGAAATCGTGGTGCACTCAGGAAGGCTTCACCTTTCTTGAACATTGGACCACATTCTACAACAAGGACTATCTATACAGGTGGGACGGACTGCACTTAAACAGAAAGGGAACCAATCTACTCAGAGAAAGGATCCTTCAGGAGGTCCAGAAGCATTTAAACTAGAAAGGAAGGGGGGAGAAAACAAAAAAACAGAAGGGAGACCACATCAAAACAAGGGCAACAACTCAGGTAAGACAACTATTAAATGTATTTATCTTAATGCTAGAAGTCTCAGAAACAAAATGTTAGAACTTGAAGCTACTGCACTAACAAGTAAGTATGATGTGATAAGTGTTACAGAAACTTGGTTGTCTGAGAGTGATGGAAACGAATATAATATTAGTGGGTACACACTATATAGGAAAGACAGGCAGGACAGAAGAGGCGGAGAGGTAGCGCTATACATAAGAAATAGTCTTGAAGCCCAGGTGTTAAATCAGGACAAAGAAAACAATGCAGAATCATTATGGGTCAGAATAATGGACACAAATTCAAAGGGCATAATAATAGGAGCATGCTATAGACCGCCAAATTCAGACGCTGAGCAAAATAATCTGTTATACAATGACATTCGAAATGAGTGTAGAAAAGGAGAAGCCATATTAAAGGGGGATTTCAACTTCCCCTGTATAAAATGGGAAAACCCGATGGGGGGCACGACGGATGAAATTGAAATGGTGGAAATGACAAATGACTGCTTCCTAACGCAATTTGTCAAGGCACCGACTAGAGGGGAGGCATGCCTTGATTTAGTCTTTTCAAATAATGAAGACAGAATAACTAAAACAGAGGTCAGAGAGCCATTGGCAAACTCAGACCACAACATGGTCTCATTTGAAATATTTTTTAAAACCCCAAAAGTAATGACTAAAGCTAAGGTTTACAATTTTAGAAAAGCAAACTATGAAGGTATGAAACAGAGACTAGTAGAAGTAGATTGGAGTAAAATAGACAAAAAGATCCACAGATAAAGGATGGCTGTTCTTTAAAAATGTAGTACTAGAGGCACAAAACAATTACATCCCAAAAGTAGACAAATCTAAATCTAAAACAAAATGGCCAAAATGGTTTAATAGATCAATTAAAAAAATATTCAGTGATAAAAAGGCACTTTACAGAGCATTTAAAAGGGACCAAAAACAAACTACACAGAAAGAGTACTTGGAACTGCAAACACAAGTCAAAAAGGAAGTTAGAAAGGCCAAGAGAGAGATAGAAATCAATATTGCTAAGGGGGCTAAAACCAATTCCAAAATGTTTTTCCAACATTATAACAGCAAGAGAACATTCAAAGAGGAGGTTAAATGTCTAAGAGACACAAATGGCAAAATCATAGATGAAGAAAAAAAAATAGCAAATATATTAAATGATTACTTTTCACAGGTTTTCAGTACTCAAAGAAATGAAAGAAGTTATTTACAAACCGCTAACCAAGATCATGCAATAGTCTCTTGACACAGGGGTTGTACCGACAGACTGGAAAATAGCAAACGTAATACCGATCCACAAAAAGGGAGACAAAACCGAACCAGGTAACTACAGACCAATAAGCCTGACTTCTATTATATGTAAACTTATGGAAACTATAAAAAGATCCAAAATGGAAAATTACCTATATGGTAACAATATCCTGGGAGACAGCCAGCATGGTTTTAGGAAAGGGAGATCGTGTCTAACTAACCTACTTGACTTTTTCGAGGATGCAACATTGACAATGGATAACTGCAAAGCATACAACATGGTTTATTTAGATTTCCAGAAAGCTTTTGACAAAGTCCCGCATAAAAGATTAATTCTCAAACTGAAAGCAGTAGGGATTCAAGGAAATGCATGCACATGGATTAGGGAGTGGTTAACATGTAGAAAACAGAAAGTACTGATTAGAGGAGACACCTCAAAATGGAGTGAGGTAACCAGTGGTGTACCACAGGGATCAGTATTAGGTCCTCTGCTATTCCTAATCTACATTAATGATTTAGATTCTGGTATAATAAGCAAACTTGTTAAATTTGCAGACGACACAAAAATAGGAGGAGTGGCAAACACTGTTGAAGCAGCAAAGGTCATTCTCCCTGGTGTCTTTCAGTCTGCTAGGGGTGCAGACTTCCATGAATTGTGGGTGTGTCAGCTCCTCAAGCTCCTGTTGCTGTCTCATTTCCTCCAGCTCCTTTTCTAGCAGGCTTAATCGCTGAAGCAAGTCCTGGATCGTGCGGCACTTTACACAAACTTGGTTGAGCTCTGTTGGGTTTTCTCGGATTTCCCACATCATGCAGTTGTCACAGATTACTGGTTTGAAGACCATTTTTTTGGAAGTTTAGTTTAGCTTCTGCAGCTGTCAACCTGCTTTCAACTGCTTCTAACTGCGTTGTACTTGTCCCCTCATACTTCTCCCACGATGTCGCTTTCAAACGCTGTCGCTGGGAAGCCTGGCTGCCTTTGTTTGTGTTTGTCCTGCGGGCTCTGCCCCTCCCCATGTCCCAGAATGCCTCGGGATTTGAATCAGCTGCTCCGAGTTTCAGCTTGTTATCAGAAAAATACACGCAGCTGCAAGGCTTTAAGCTGCAATGTTTTCTGATTAAAGCAACTCTGCTATTCCTAATCTACATTAATGATTTAGATTCTGGTATAGTAAGCAAACTCGTTACATTTGCAGACGACACAAAAATAGGAGGAGTGACAAACACTGTTGAAGCAGCAAAGGTCATTCAAAATGATCTAAACAGCATTCAGAATTGGGCATACACATGGCAAATTAAATTTAATAGAGAAAAGTGTAAAGTATTGCATGCAG
Source organism: Acipenser ruthenus (assembly GCF_902713425.1). Lineage (NCBI taxonomy): Eukaryota > Metazoa > Chordata > Actinopteri > Acipenseriformes > Acipenseridae > Acipenser > Acipenser ruthenus. Next base: position 28,709 of record NW_026708836.1, read on the forward strand.
GCAATAAAAATGTGCATTATAAATATAATATGGGAGATAGTGAAATTGAAGAAGGGAACTATGAAAAAGACCTAGGAGTTTATGTTGACTCAGAAATGTCTTCATCTAGACAATGTGGGGAAACTATAAAAAAGGCTAACAAGATGCTCAGATATATTATACCGGGTTTAAAAGGCATGTCGTATGCAGACAGGTTAAAAGAATTGAATCTATTCAGTCTTGAACAAAGAAGACTACGCGGCGATCTGATTCAAACATTCAAAATCCTAAAAGGTATAGACAATGTCAACCCAGGGGACTTCTTTGACCTGAAAAAAGAACCAAGGACCAGGGGTCACAAATGGAGATTAGATAAATTCAGAACAGAAAATAGGAGGCACTTTTTTACACAGAGAATTGTGAGGGTCTGGAACCAACTCCCCAGTAATGTTGTTGAAGCTGACACCCTGGGATCCTTCAAGAAGCTGCTTGATGAGATTCTGGGATCAATAAGCTACTAACAACCAAACGAGCAAGATGGGCTGAATGGCCTCCTCTCGTTTGTAAACTTTCTTATGTTCTTATGTTCTTAACTAACACATGCTTTTGAGAGTCAAGGTAGTAGCAGAGTGGCGCAGCGGAAGCGTGCTGGGCCCATAACCCAGAGGTCAATGGATCGAAACCATCCTCTTCGATGTTTCTCTTGTTCAACATCTGTCAAAGCGGTGCTTCAAATAAATGAACCAAGAGTGAGATTGATTGATATTTTGCCTTGCGCATTTCTGTTGAGTGTTACAATAAAAGAGTGCACATATATTATGTTTTATGAATGTGCATGTGTGCATAGCGCAACTTAATCAATTTCGGCACCTCCTCAAGACTCCCCTCTTCAGACAGCACCTGTAGAACTCCTATTTTCCCTGTGGACACTTTATCACTCTTCCTTAATGTGCTTTACTTGCTCTTATCTGCTCCCTATTTAACTGCATTTACTGTACTGTAATCTGCCACAAGTGTTATTCAATCTGTAGTATTTTGCATTTAATCATATCCTGATGTAACTATCACTGACACTGTTATCTGCTATGATTATTGAATCATATTTTGTCATATACTTGTACCTACTAGAACTGAAGTCATTGTATTTTATCTTGCTCTGATATGTATGAATACTTGTACTGTGATTCTTGAAATGTATTTTTGTTTATGATTGTAAGTCACTGTTGGTAACGGCGTCTGTGTCCTCAGAAGGCTCTGATTATATTACGATTACTATCAGGATCATATAACAAGTACTGCTTCATTACAAATTGAGCAGAAACTGCATTTTTGTATTAAATAAAAAAAAAGTTGAAAAATGGTGACAAGCTTTAAAATTGCATCGCTGCTGCTGCAAATAATAGGGTTAACACCGAAAACGAGTGTGTCCTCAGAATTAGCATGTGCCTTGTTTTATGGTCATTCCTTACTCAGCAATGTGACCATAGCTTCACTCTAATATGAAATCCATTTAATGTAAAACAAAATGTTTCTGGTAAAAGATGTACGATTCTTAACTCTAAATTAATTCATTTTCAGACAGCCTAAAACTACTGTAATTATTGCTATAGAAGTACCAGTTCTTTTGGATTATTATGAAAAAAATAAATAAATGGTAGATGGTGTCAAGTGTTTTAAAAAAATACTATTTGCAAAATAGTATTTACTAATTTCTACTTAAAATACATGTCTGGCAACCTATTTTCTATTTGTATTTTAAATAAATATGGAGACCACTGTTTTCTATTTAAAGAGTTTCCGTGACTATTTTGCCCATCCTTGGCATTCAGCTGTTAACTGTAAGGTTGGTTTCCAGCGAGATTGCCTTTCCGGGCAGCCTTCTCAATAGACTCCAAGCTTCCGATTTCGTTTGCAGTCACGAGGGTGCGGTGGCCAAGTGGTAAGGCGTCGGTCTCGTAAACCGAAGATCACGGGTTCAATCCCCGTCCGTACCTTGTTGCTGTCTGAAAACACTATATGTTACTTGTTTGTACTTTTGCAGCTGAAATGAAAATTATAAAATTCTATTTGTATTTTAATTTAAATTAAAAAAGAGGGCACTTGGATTTGAACCAGGGACCGATTGATTTGCAGTCACGTGCTCTACCAGCTATACCCCGACTCCAACAATGCCATTTTCTACCAAGCACAACCAACGGTGCTGAGCTGTCAGTTTCAGAAATGCAACCCATCAAGGCGAGTGATTTTTCACCTTGTATCCCGCAGCAAATTCCTGTGGTGCAATTGGTCAGTGTGTTTGGCTCTTAACCCTTTAAGGACCGAGATCGTGTCAACACCACATCATACTGAAATTTCAAATTCAAAGCCACAGTTTGCCTTGCCTGACGGCTTTGATTGCTTGGTTGGTTGCTTGAGCCCAACCTAGAAAATTGGTTTTAATTTGTTTTTTTAATATATTAAATTGAAAGTCACAGCTTGCCTTGCCAGACAGATTACGTAAGAAACAACTTGCTTTGCATTTTTACAACTGTCAACATTTTTAAGTTACTTTTTTATGGTAACTTTGCTTAGCAAACTTTGATCTTTACTGTTTCATTTCGCTACCTGACATTATGTGGCAGCAGCAGCGTCAAGAAAATCCTATGAATGGATCATTATATTCCCATCTCTGCTTTCTTTAAGTGTTATGTTCGAGGTTGGTTAAATGTAATGAGAAAAGGGAAAATAAAATTGGTTGGACAAAATAGTACTATAAATACAGTTGTTGCTTGGACAACATATTCAAAATAGGACTGTAAATACAGTTGTTGCTAAACTATTATTATTTTGTTGTTCTTGCTGCTGTTGATATAGCTGTATTACTTCTATTGCTACTGCTAACATTGCTGCTATTGATACAACTATAATTTTGAATACTATTGCTATAGTTACTGTTAACTTTGCTGCTATTGAATTAGCTATTACTTTTATTGTTAATTGCATATGCAGGGATGGAATTAAGACTCCTAATGCATAGCAGTTTGGTCCATTTCAGGTTTTACTAACTGCAGGCCCTTGTATAAACTGTACTAAAGAAGCTGGAAAAAACAAGCCTGCAGGTCAGAAAACCCGAAATGGCTCCTACTGCTATAAAATGGGAGTCTTATTTCCACCCCTGCTTATGTGCTTAGCCATTTTAATAGTGTGTTTTTGCATAGTTAAATTTGATTGCTTTTAATAGTTTTAGAATACAATTAATAAACCTCTTTTTGATAATTACTTTGTCTGGCTTCCTTGTCTGCGCTACCAAGGTGTTATAACTTATAACTTACCCCAGTGACACACACAACATGAATATAGTTGTTGCTTGGACATATCAAAATACTGTATTGTAAATATATATTTAGTTAACATTTAAATCTATTAATGTTACACATGGTTTATTCTTTAACTCCTAATAATAAGCATTATAGTTTAACCAGCTTGGTTATTGGACAATTCTAATGTATTCATTTAAAAGTAAAAGCATGTGCTCACTCACTCACAGATAGATTTACAAAAAAAAGTACAAATGGAGATTCTACAGAAGTGAATGGAAAGTTCTTGAATTTGCAGTTTGTTTATTTGAGGTAACACAGAGATAGTGATTAGGTGGGAACTCTTTCAAGTGTTTTCAGAACAAAGGATTCTGGCATTTTTATTTTACATTTTACAAAAACAGACTCTGAAAAATTGTCTTTGCAGACTGATAGTCTAGAAATATTCCATAAACTCTCACAGGTTATTCCACGTTGGCCAAATGTGTAACTACATATATAAATAATATGCAATATGTGTGTGTCTATTGTAACATGAGCCTTGCGGCTCGGGTTCGTTGGCCCTTTAAAAACTTGACCCAGCACAGCAGACTGATTTTTCAGCGCTTATGCGCAATTCTTTTTAATTAAACACAAAATAAAACAAACACAAAATAAACACCTAACTCCGATTTTGGAGCGCTGACTACACAGATTATTCCCTGACTAACTCGCAGGACGGCTAAGCCGTTTCCCCGCCAAACACAATAAACAAAAACCACACAGGTTTCATACAGCACACTCTTCACCTCACGACTTCCAGGAAGCATAGCACCTCTCCTGCCTCCTTCTCCTCCACAGCAGCCCTGAGTAATCTAACTGCCTGTCCTTTATACCCTGCACCTGGAGGATAATTAAACAATAAAACAGTTAAAACAATGAAACAATTAAATTAAACAATTAAACAAACGTGCCTACGCACATGTTTTCCTCAGGGAGGCTTTAACCCCCTCCCTGCTGTCTCACACTATATATATATATATATATATATATATATATATATATATATACACACACACACACAGTGTATGGCAAATGAAAAACACAGTAATATTAAGGTGGACCTTCGATGGACAAGAAAAGAAATAGAATTTTTAGATACCACAGTAAAACTTGAAGAAGGTTCAATTGAGACTGACCTCTTCTGTAAACCTACTGACATGCACCAGTATTTACACATGTCCTCTGCACATCCGACACACACTAAAAGGGCAATCCCAAAGGGTCTAGGAATAAGAATACGAAGAATATGCTCAAAAGAAAGTGACTATGTAAAACAAAGAAATGTATTAAAAACACATCTTAAGGGGGATCACGTGACCTGCCGACAGGAATGGACGCTTAAGTCTGCTACTGCCTTCCGCCCGACAGTTTTTTTTCCTTTAAAACTTTATCCGGGCATTTTTC